>NW_002987253.1:487119-494448 GCF_000006295.1 Pediculus humanus corporis | reverse complement strand
TTTGAAAATAATTAATTTAAATTAAAAAGTTCCCCGATTGATTGTCAAATTGTCAAAAAAAAAATTAATTTTGTAAAAATTATTTAAATTTTTACATAAATTTATATAAATAAAATTATTAAATCATTATTATTATTATTATTATTATTATTAGTTAAAGTGTTGGGTTTTTATTTTATTTTAAATTTTTTCAGTATTGAAGTTATTAAAAATAAATTAATTTAATTTAATTAATAATTTTTGATTTGTAAAAATAAAAATAGTTATTAGAAATTATTTAAAATAAATTAATTATTATTAAGATTTTTTTTTTGTTTTGTTTTTCCGGTGTTGATAATAATAATAATAATAATTAATTTTCATTATAGTTATTAATAATTATTTTATTATCATCATTAATTTAAAAAAAAACGTTAAATAATAAAAAAAAATTTATTAAAAATTATTAATTGACGTGTGTGTATGTGTGTGTGATTAAATAATAATAATATTAATTAATAATTATTATTAATTTATTATTTATTTAATTTTTTTTTACGCATAGTTCATAAGTTTTCCAACACAAACAATTTTTCGCGAAGAAAATTTTTTTTTTTCTAATCACGTTTTACGTGTTTTAATCTTTATAAAAAAAAAACTAAAAAATTGAACTCGAATTGTAATTATTATTATTATTATTGAAACGAATAATCAATAAATTATATTGGGGGGGGAGGGGGAGGGAAAGGGTCTTTTTTTAAATTTTCATCATTATTATTAGTGTTTTTTTTTTACCCCGGAGGGTCGTGGGGCAAGGGGTAAATGTATTTTCGTGTGCGAAATTCGTGGTTGGAATTTACAAAAAAAAAAAAAAAGGAAAATTTTGTATTTACGATTTTTGTCAAAAGATGTCTTTCCTGTAGGAAAAGTTTTTCTAAAAAGTTTATTTTGCTGCAGTTTTTTAAATGTTACCGCGTCGTGAGGTTGCGTAAAAAATAATTAAAAGTTATTTTAACGGTTATTTTTTTTTAAGTTATTCGGTCGTCGATCGGGATATTTTAAAATTAAATTTTTTAAAAATTAAATTATAGTTTAATTTTTTGTGATTGTAAAAAAAAAAAAAAAAAATTAAATCTATATAGAAAGAAAAGGGGTGAAGGGAAAAAAAAGGAAAAAAAAAAGAAAATTATTTTATTCGCCTTGTCTTAATGAAACTGACAGCATTCAAACCTATTAGGTGATGTTAAGGTAATTAAAACACTTTTTTTTTTTTTCGTTATTTTTTTGGTTTCTTAGTTGTTACGCAATTCGCGAATCGTTTCCCACTCCCCCCCCCGGTTTTCCTTTTCTTTTCCGCCATGTTTTTTTATAAAAAAGTTTAATTTTCTTTTTTGTTAAAAATTATTCTAATTAATATTGAAAAGTGTCGATGTTATTTGTACGCGCAATAAAACTTTGTCCGTATTAATTTAATTTCTATATAATAATAATAATAATAATAACAAATAATTCGATTAACGATTTAAAAAAAAAAAAATTTGATAAATTAATAATAATAACATTGGGGGCCTGTTTTTTTTTTTTTTTTTTTTTTTACTGAGTGTTGTTGGCCAAATGCTTTTGATGTTATTTTTAAACCGGCACCCAAAAAATGACATTTTATGCTGTCGGACGAACTTGAATTTATTTTCAGGGAATCACAATGTTTTTTTTTGTTTTTAGGGTCACTGACAAATTAATTTTAAATAAAATAAAAGAAAATTTTTACAATAATATACAATGGCGAACGACGCGGTGACAAAAGAATAAAAATTTTCACAAACAAAATGGCGGTCGTTGCATAATTAATTAATAATTTTTTTTTTTTTTTTTCGTATACGGTGATTTCTAACGGAGTTTCCGGTTTCGTTTAAAAATTTTTTTACGATTTTAACGGAAAAGGAAGTCGAAAAAAGTATACTACGACATCATTGGCAAATAATAATAAATAATAAAAAGCGTGTCTTTAAGTAATTTAAAAAAAAAAGGGGGGCCCTTGACCTAAGAAAACTTTAAAAAAAAATTTTTTTTTTTTGTCTGCATCGTCATGTCGTCTCTTAAACCCCCCTCCCCCCACTTTTTATAAAATTTAATTTAAAATTGCATAAGATACCTAAATTTTTGAAAGAATAATAATGATAATTTTTTCTGAATAACTCATGAAGAGAAAAAAAAAAAAATAAGGGAATTATAAATCAGGAAAATTTTTCAGTTCAGGCGTTCAATCAAATCCTAATTATTATTATTATTATGGTTAAAAAAAGAAAAATCAATCGACGAAAGTGTTTAAAATTATTTTCAGTAGTAATAAGTCAAAAAAAAAAATTTTCCTGGAGACTTTGATTGTCAACTGGAACATTGTAACGAATTTTAAAGTCATTTGTTTCTCATATGAAAATTTAAAGGAAAAAATCATTGGAAAAACGGTTTTCCCCCCCCCTTCCCCCCCCATTTGTGCGATTTAAAATAAAATATTCCAGAAACATATATTTTGACATTGTGTCGAGAAAATGACATTTTGTAAAAAAAGAAAGAGTTTGTTGGATTTTTTTTTTTTAAATAGAAGCGAAAACCGCCATTTTTTCCCACCCGAAATAAAATAAAAAAAATTAAACTTTGGAAAATTCAACGTTAGATAATCCACACGCATAAGACAAAAAATTTTTGTGCACGTGACAAAAATTTTAAAACATTATTAAATTTCTTTAAAAAAAAAAAAAAAAAAAAAAAAGAAAGAAAAGAAAGAAAGAAAAAGAAAGAAAACATGAATCTAACCAAAACTAAAATAGAATCCATCAAAAAAAATTTTCGATTTGTTATATATATATATATATAGAGCACGAAAATTTTTGTGTGTTTGTGTTTGTTGTGTGTGTTTGTACGCGAATAAGTTTTTATTTCTATTGTAATGAAATTTAATTCCGAAGGCGTAAAACAAAAACAAACAATAAACCTATTTTTTTTTTTTTCGTTGTTGATGGCAAATCTAAAAATGATACTTTTTGTAAAAAAAATTAAAATTTTCTAACCCTACTCCCTTTACCCCCTCCTCACCTCCTCCCAAAGGCATTTTCCGCCATACTTGAGAAATTTTTCTCAAGTAAAAAAAAAAAATTTTTGAATAATAAATAATAAAATTTTAAGGGTGTAACTCTTTATAAAAGTTCATCTTTATTTATTTATTAAATTTATTTATTATTAACAAACAAAAACGATTTTATTTCGGTCAAATTAAAATCAATAATTACTTTTTTTTTTCTTTTTCGTATTCTTAACTTGCGACTCCCCCTTTTTTTCCCTTCTTAATTTTTTTTTTTCTTTCAAGGACAAAATTTTCCAACAAGTGAACGCAGCCACGCAACTTTCATATCGATTTAAACAAAAAAAAAAAAAGTGCTGACCTACTATTAATGCCATTTACTTTACCCTTATCATCATTATCATTATTATCGTTTTTCTTCCTTCACCCCCTCTCTCTCTCACTCCCCTTTCCCCCACCACTCGGTTTACACGAAAGGAAACAAATTTTTCCCCTTTTTTTTCTTCTTTTTTTAAATTTCACGCCAACAATTCAAAAAATTTTCTTTTTTTTGAAATTTAAATTTTTAATCGCCATTATCGGGAATGAATGATTGTAATACTAATAATAATAATAATAATGATAAATTTAGTCGTTCTGATGATTTGACGTCACCATAAACTAAACTAAATCCTAAAATAATCTCATTAAAAAAGGAGAGAGAGAGAGAGAGAGAGAGAGAGAGAGAGAGAGAGAGAGAGAGAGAGAGAGAGAGAGAGAGAGAGAGAGAGAGAGAAATTTGATTAATTATTGACATAAATGTTTAAAAACTATCGTCATAAAGTAAATAAATAATTATTTTTTCTTATGCGGAAAATTATAGAGCGTTAATAAAATTTTAATAATAATAATAATAATAATAATAATAATGATTATTTATATTATTAATAATATACGCATAATTACTTTTGTGAAAGTTTTAACGAAGAATTTAATTGGAAAACGTGATGATTTCGTTTTGAAATTTTTAAATTTAAAGAAATTTTTTCCCCTTGCTTTTTTCTATAATAAATATTTATCGGGGGGAGGGGGTAGGGAGAGGTACGTCACGTGTATTACTGGGGGCCGCGTCGCTAATACGTAGGTTAATAAAAAAAAGAAAAATTTTGAAATTATATTTAAAAATTAATAACGTATTTATCAAAAAGGTTAAATTAACAAGAAAAATAGTTTGGTTAAAAAATTAAAAAAATACGAATTCAAAGGAAAAAAGGAAAATAAAAGGAAAAAAGGAAAATAAAAGGAAAAAAGGAAAAATTTAATTTTTTTTTTGGGAAAACTTTCAAACTGGATAATTTAAACTTTTCAATTCTCCGGTGAATTTTTACTCTTTAAATTTAATAAATTTTATACGTTTACTTAACTTATTTTTTTTTAAAGTTGATTTTTACTTTATTTAATTTTTTTTTTGGGGGTACTACGAAGAGAGAGAGAGAAAAAGGAGAGGGGGAGGGGAAAGAGAATTAAATAAAGATTTATGTTTGTTTTTTTTTACTTTTCCTCCATTTTATACTATTTTTTTTTTTTTTTTGGAATGTAACGTGAAAAGAAAAAAAATGGAGGAATTTGCTTTAAAAATAAATTTAAATTGTGTAAAAAAAAAATTTTTTTCGTTAAAAAAAAAATTTACTTACAAAATTAATAAAGCAAAAATGAATCGATTAAATTGCCCCCCTCCCCTTGCACCCCCTCAAAAAACAAAAAAATTTTCTTTTCTATTAAACCAATAACGAGGCGGAAGAAGAAAAACGAAAAAAAAATGTAAATAACGATTTTCGATTTGAACAAAACAAAACGAATATAAATAAATAAATAATTATTTTTATTTATTGATTTACTTATTATTATTATTATTATTATTATTATTATTATTATTATTATTATTATTATTATTATTATTATTATTATTATTATTATTATTATTAATGTTGTTTCAAATTTTTTTTTTTTGTTTTCGAAATCGTTTATTAACAAAACTGATTGATCGATTTACGAAAAAAAATAAAAAATTCAAAATTACATGCTTTCTCTCTCTCTCTCTTTCTCTCTCTTTATCCCACTTCCGTTTCCTATCCCGCCTTTTTAAACAAAAAAAAAAAAAAATTTATTTTACTTTCTAATGAGCCTTAACAAATAAATAAATAAATAAAATTTTATTTTAATATTTTTTTTTCTCTTCGATCGGAAAATTTAATTAAATGTAAATTTAAAAATGAAAATCATTAAAACGTGCTGCGCACACACAAACGAAAAACAAAAAAAAAAAGAAAATTTTTAGAAAATTCGTTAATGAATTTGAAAATGAGGGGTTAGGGGTGGGGAGGGTGGAAACCCATAAAAATAAAAAACGTTACCATTTTCCGACGTCGTGAAAATTTTTTTTTTTTTTTTTGTACTTTTAACCTTCGTATAATTTTTTTTTTTTTTTTTTTTTTGATACGTGGGGGTTTTCGTGATATTTTCTTTTTTAACGTTACTTTCCGACTTCCCCCTACGATAAAGGTCATCATCGTTCGTTTAATAACCCATCTGGGTCAAGGCCTTTATTTTTTTTTACGTACGTACATTCCAAAATCTATAACATTTTTCTCTCTCTCTCTATTATTCAAATGTGAATTAAAACGAATAAAACAATAAGAATTTTTTTTTGTTTAAAAAAAAAAAAAAAAAAACTTAATAATCATCATGCGAATGAATAATCAATGAATGAATTCATGAATTATGAAGAGTGAAAAAAAAAAAAAAAAAAATTCTTTGAATTATTCGAAACCTTACATATATTTTTATCATGAATAATTATATTATTTATTATTAAAATTAAAACGGAAATTGTTTCGAGTGTAACATCGAAAATGTTGCGATATCGTTTCGAAATTCAAATTAATCAAAATTTTCCCCTTTTTTTCCTTCCCCCCCCTATTTTAAACGAAAAAGGAAAAATCCCTTTCTCCCTTCCAAAAAAAAAATTTTTGTACGACACGAACGAATATCATTATTATTATTATAATTCCGAATGGAAAAATGTCGAAAATTTTAACGTTTGATTAAATGATGATGATGATGATGATGATAATAATTATGAATTTATTGTTTCAGATTTTCGAAAATGAAGGACAGAGAAAGAAATTATGTTAAAAAAGAAAAAAGGATTTTTTAACATTCATAAGTTTTACAATTGCTCAGTCTTCGATGAGGGGGCTCGGGCGGCTTTTTCAGGCAGAGGTTAGTATAAAAAAAAAAAATTATTTATTAATATTTTTCCCCGTAAATGTATATTCATCCTCTCCCCATTCTCCTCCCCTATCCCTCCTCCCATTCCTTTCGTGCTACGAAAAACTTTATTAACAACGAAAAAAAAAATTTTCTTTTGAATTATTAATAAAACCGTTTTTTTTTTTTTTGAAAAAATGATAAGTCGTTTCCGGTTAAATAAAACAAACCGAGCGGACTAATATCGATAAAAAATTTTTCTTTTGTTAACAACGTAACACGATTCCAAAAAAAAGAAAAAAAAAACGGTTTCTGTTTGTTTCTGTTTTGAAGTGAATGTTCATTGTTATTGTTATTGTTTTTCAAAAAGAAAATCGTGATAACATTAATTAATTAAATTGAATGTAATCAAATAATCAATTATTTAATATCATCATATTTAAATTGTACGTGTTTATCACGTGAAACATAAAGAAAGAAAAATAAAATTAGATTAATAATAATAATAATGAAAATTTTTTTCATAATTATTTATAATTTTCCATTGTCAAATGAATTAAATGGAAAAAAACAAAAAAATTCATTTACTCGAATCACGTTTCGAAAAATGATTATTTTAACGAATTTTTTTTTTGTTTAATAATAATAATAATTCTTTTTATTGTAATTAAATAATTAATCGATATGGATTTTTTTCGAAAAAAAACGAAAGTAAATTTTTTTTCTCCCCCATTTTCCTTTTTTTGTAACCTTTTGAATTGGAGTAAATTTTTTAAAAAATTTCTATCTTTAAAAAACTAAACTACATTAAATTTTTTATGTGAAAATAACGAGAGTGGATTTTTTTAAAAACACCTGAACGCAATTTTTTTTTTTTTTTTACACTTTCTTTAACCTTTTTTTTACTATTTCAGATCCCCAACCTTATGCTTAATAATAATTATTATTATTATAACGGTTTAAGGCAGTTTAATTTCGTTTAAAATATTTGATTTTGAAGTTATTGTGAATTTTTTTTTTAT
>NW_002987253.1:480285-486892 GCF_000006295.1 Pediculus humanus corporis | reverse complement strand
ACCTACATGGGTTGGTACACCCACGATGACTTATTAAAATTTACCACTCCCCTGACACACACACAGATCTATGATAAATTGTGTTATTTTTCCCACAATGATACCTAACTTCCTTTTAGGTATTACCAGACACACACTCATACACTCACAAACAATCCAGAATATTAAAAAGAAAAAATTTTTTTTCACTTACAGATGTCCTAATATGGGTCAAGTCGTAAACTTGATAAGAAAAGCCGCTATTTTTCTTGTCCTCTGTCAATTGCAAGTTCAAGGAACCTCTGATATGTGAGTAATTAATCCACCATCCTATTTAATAAAAGAAAAAAAAATAATTAAAAATTACATAAATATACATAAATACTCTTAATAATTCTTATTTTAAATAATAATAATAATAGGAAATCATTCGTTCGGAAAAGGTTTTTTATAAATGTTTTAATAAGTCTATTAAATTATCATTGTCAAAAATGAAATTTTTATACATATTTTTTTTTTGTGTTAAGTTTTGTGTTGTGTTGTCACATAAACCGAAACATCATAATTGATAATAATAATAATAATAATAATAATAACCAATCACGCGGAAGAAATCGCGTTTTCGAAAACGTTTAGAAATTATGTTGTTTTTTTTTTCTTTTTCTAAATTTCAGTTTTGGAGAAGCAAAATCAGATAAGGAGATTCTGGATGTTTTATTGGCAAAAAACAGATACGATAAAAGACTTCTCCCGCCTCGAAGAGGTAAATTTTGGTTTATCATCTTATATAAAAAAAAAATTTAAAGTCCCCCCCCCCAAAAAAAAAAAAAAACTACCCCATATTGATGACCGTGAGAAATATATATATATCGATAAATCAATATTTGGAAAGAAAGAAAGAAAGGATATTTATAACTTTTTGTAATTTAATATGAAAAATAAAAAAGTTTTTTTTTATTTTTTTTCAGAATAATATATCTCTTCAAAGTTTTCAATATAAACTTTATAGCAATAGTAATAATAATAATATTATTTAAATGTTTAAAATCTAGCTCGAAATTTATATATATATCAACAATATAATTTAAAGAAGAGAAACAATTTTTTTTTTTTATTTTTTTTTTTTTGATACGAAAAAATCATTTATTTTTAATAATAACATCATTCGATTTATTCGATATGAATAATCATTATTATTATTATTTTTCAAACCGTTTATTTATTTATTTACTATTTTTTTT
The DNA here is from genome assembly GCF_000006295.1 of Pediculus humanus corporis. NCBI lineage: Eukaryota > Metazoa > Arthropoda > Insecta > Psocodea > Pediculidae > Pediculus > Pediculus humanus. Next base: position 485,672 of record NW_002987253.1, on the reverse strand, counting down.
TTTTTGCAAGAAAACCGTTGAAAAAAAAATTTATTATTACCGCACACTATTGATTGATATAAATGGCACTTAAAGTAGTTCTCTTTATTTATTTATTTATTCTTATAGTTTATTTAAAAAATAATAATAATAATACTCAAACAAATAATTTTAATTATTTATTACCCTTTTTTTCACATTTATTAAAAAAAAAAATTCATATATATATTTATAAACATATAAATATGCATGCGGAAAGAGTCAAAAAAAAAAAAAAGTAATAAAATAAGTAATTTTAATTAATAAATTTTGACTTATATTTTATATAAGTGCACAAGGATATAAATTTTTTTTATTTATTTATTATTATTATTAGTTAGAAATATGAATGAAAAATGAAATTTATTTATTTATTTTTTAATTTAATTTGTATTTATTATTATTTTTTTCGTCTAATTATTTATTACTTTGAGAAAAACTTTTAACGTTTCCAATCGGAGATTTATTTATTATATGTATGATGTATATGTATATAAAAATAGATTAAATGTTTTTTTTTTTTTTTTTTAGAAAATATTAAAAAAAAAAAAAGATGCATGAACCTTATTTAAATATCGAATGAAATCCCTTTTTATATTTATATACATATATATACTACATACATATAAGGAAATTATACTAAACAAAAAATTTTATTTTTTTAAAAACAAACTTTTGGTTAATATGAAAAAACAAAAAAAAGGGTGTTTTGGTTAATTAAGGTTTATAAAAAATTTATTTAATAACACTTATTGATTTTAATTGATAATTGAAAACATACATTTTCCAACAGGATTTTCTAAAAATTGTTGCAGATGCTGATTTCTGTTGTGGAATGACATCACCAGCATCCCCACGACATCCGACTGAGGGCAAAACTCAGAATGTGCGCGGTCCGTTTTTAATAAATTAGTTTTTATACTAAATACTTAAAAGTTTTAATAACAACAACAATTTTTTTCAAATAAATAAAATAATAACATAAAAACAAAAACTAATGGCAGACGTAATATGCATTGCTATTTTAATTTTAAACGCCGTTTTATAATTAGAATATAATTTTTTTTTTTTTTATTATTGTTTTTTTTTTTTTTTGGGGAGGGCTTAGGGGACTGCACTGCATCATTATTATTATTATTTATTGCGCTTTTTTTTTCGTAAGAGCGAATACAAAAAAAAAAAAAATTCGTTTTCACACGTTAAAATCGCTTATGTAAATTATAAACAAATTAAAAAAAAAAAAAAAAAAAAAGAAAAAAAATTTCCCATTGGAATTTAATTAATTTTTCATTTTGGAAAAATTTATTTTTATATTTTAATAATAATAATAATATCATATCATTTTAATCTTATTTAAACTAATAATTTATAAAAAGTAAATTTTCATCGTTTTACTAGTGAAAAATATTTTCCGTAATAATAATAATAATAATAATAATAATAATAAAAGGTCACGGTCTTGTTTATATTAGAATTGGAATAAAAGGTAAATATAAAAAGCCATAGGTAAATATTAAAGTAAAAATTTTCTATGTTTGCAAAAATAAAAAAATATTTATATATATATTTACATAAAGCCAGAGAAATGGGGAGGGCGGGGGGAAGGAGGGCGGGAGGGGGCGGTGAGAGAAGAAACCATAAAAATATTAAATTTTCCTTTTTTTGTGTGTGTAATTTTATATATATATATATATATATATATATATATATATATATATATATATATATATATATATATATATATATATATATAAATTTTTTAAAATCTGTAAACATTATAATAAACTTAGAAGGGGGGAGGGGACAAAAAAAATCGATTTAGAAAATGAATTTCTATAAAAAAAAAAATTTAATATTTTTTTTAAGTACGCACTCTTTAATATGACTCGTTTAAGAAAAGTTTTAAAAGTTTTTTTTTAAAACACAATTCAAATGAAACTTTACACATTTAATCATAATTTATAATTAGTAATTTAAATTTTCATTCTGTTTTCGTTTTGTGAATTAGAAAAAAAAAAAAAACTAATAGAGAAAGGAACTCCATAAATTATTTTTCTATTTTATTATCTATCAACTTCCTAAAAAATAATTTATTAAAATTTTCTAAATCAAGTCGACATTAATAAAAATTTTTTTTTTGTATTAAAAAAGAGAATCGAATACGTTTTACTATCGTTTATTTATAAAAAAATAATTACATCACGCACACAAATAAATAATTAAATTGCAAATAAAATATAAAAAAATATATAAAAACAAATCGAATAACATCACGTTCAATACTTTTCTTATTATTATTATCATTATTATTGCGTTTTTTTTTTAAAACGAAAGTGATAAATATATAATATATCATTTTTTTTATAAAAATGTTAGGGTTTGAAAATTTTTTTTAATTTGGCAAACGTTTTTGTTTGTTATTAAATAACAAACAGTCCAAAAAATTAAAGCTTGAACGCTTGTGGACTCAATAAAAAAAGAAAAAAAAGAGCGTAGGAAAAATTATAAATTCATGGCAGAAGCTTTTTTTAAAACAAACAAAATAAAATAAATTAAAATTTTTTTTTAAATTTTCATTTCGAAACAATAATAAAAAAATAAAATGAAGAGTCGTAAATAATATATGAAACGTATAGTCAATATTTAATTTCCAAAAATATTATTTAAAATTAATTTAATCACGATTATCATTATTATTATAGAAATTAATAACGATTTTTTTTTCAATTTATTTTACGACTTATTTAATTTATTAAATAAATATTTTAAAAAAAAGTCACAAAGCATTCCATGTCTTTAACGCCTAAATATAATAAAAATAATATAAATGATGATAATAATAATAATAATATTAATAGTTTGAAACCCTTTTTAAAGTTTATTGCATTCTCTATTATTATTATTATTAATAAAGGGAGAGGAAAAAAAATAAAAAATTTGTTGGGCATCTTACATATTGTTTTAAACAACAATAAAAGTCAAAATATATATATATTTAATTCGTTTGCGGAAAACAAAAAGATAAAAAAAAAAAAAAATACAAGATGGTGTTGGATAAAAACGTTATAATTTAATTATGGCTGTTGTAAAACTTTTTTTTTTTTTTGTTTTTCTTCCGTGAAAATTACATCCTGTTGAATAATTTTATCATTTAATAAAGGTTAAGCAACAAAAAAAAAAAAGAAAAGAAAATTGAAAATAAAACTTAAATATATATATATATATATATATATATATATATATATATATATATATATATATATATATAACGAGGTTATATTATTTTACTTAATGAATTTAAAAAATAACAAAAGGGTAAAGAAAACAAGATGGCGCCTACACAGATTCACACAAACACACACACACACACACACACAGTTATACACACAAAGCAATGCATTTTACGGCTTATATTATTTTATTATAGCATTCAAATAATTTATTTACTTCTCAGAAAATTTAATCGTAATTAATAGGAGTTATTTACTTCAAACTAAACATGAAAAATAATTAATAATTAATTGCTAAACCGCATTTAGCTTTACGCATGATCTTTGTTTTGTTTTGTTTTTGTTTTTGTTTGTTTTACTTTGCTGTTGTTTTATTTATAATTTTTGCTTTTTCGTTTGTTTTGTGTCTTTTTCGTTTGTTTTGTCTTAAAGCGTTAAAAATTTTATTTTTCAGCTACATGGTTCCGCATTCAGAAATCGAGCATCGATTCTCCATCGATTTCGAACACAACTTTTTAAATAAATTAATTTTAGCGGTTAATTTTTTCATTTGAAATATAATCTGAATAAATTGACTTACCAAAATAAATCTTCAAATTAATATTAAGATTTGATTAGTTAAATTTATCATACAAAAAATATAAGAAAACCACAACGTTTGACATAACTATTCGAATGATATTCGACTGACTGATGACGTCATAAGAAAACGTTAAAATTTGTTATTCGTTTTTCATTTTTCGGGGCCCTGTCTAGCTTTTTAGTTTAATGGCCGCACTCAATTTCAAATGTGACTTCTTTCATTTTTTTAAGTTAAAAAGTTATTGTAATAAGTTATTTATTATGTTTAAAAAGCTAGAAAAAGTTTTTTATTATTCGTGAAATTGTATTAAATGTATTTACATTAACTGTGAGTATGACGAATCTTTTTATTTAATGAATTTTTCAAAAAAATTTATCATGACCGAAAAACTTCAATTATGAAATGTTATACCATTTTCTTTTTTCGACTTTGTTATATTAGTTTACTGTTATAAATAAAAATGCTGTGTCATAATTTTATAACTTGTTACAAGCATATGTTTTGATGATTCTTTATTTTTATGTGATATCACTAAATAACTAAAAAAAGCTTACATAAGTCAAAGCTTATCACATAAATTCAAAGCAGTAGCCACTTTGAATACAGCGTTCAAACAGGGTTAGGTTACAAATGATTTAACTTATATAATTAAAAATTTTTATTAGGATTTATTCATCATTTTTTTTTCAAATTTAGCTTTTCAACAATAAGGTAAGTTTTATAAAATATCTCTAATTCTCTGGAAAATATTACAAAAAAAAAAATAAAATAAAAAGTAAATAAAAAAAAAAACCATTTGGGATGCTGAACGTAATTTTCTATTTGGTGAGTAATTAATTTAAAAAAAAGTAAAGCTTCGGTAAATTTAAAAAAAAAAAAAAAAATTAATTAATGTTTCGTTTACTTTGTCTTTCTCTCTCTCTCTCTTTCTTTATCTTTTACTTCTTTTTCTTATGCCTTTTTTATTTTATCATTTGAGAAAAAAGAAAGAAAGAGAATCAAGATTAAAAATAACCAATTTGAATTTTACGTCACATTAATTTTCCCTTTTGTTTTATTTTTATAAATAATTTATTTTCAAGTATTTAAAATTTTTTTTTTTTTTTCTCGTCTGCTATTTTTATTCTGCTAAAATAATAATAGGAATACATTATTGTCGTGTTATACTTGTCGTTGTAAATAATAATAATAATAATAATGCGAAGTAAAGTATCACGTTATAATTTTTTTTACGGTTAACATTGTAGTTAATTAATTGGTATACTTTGCACATTTATTATTTTTATTTTTTATTTTTTGGTTTACCTAATATTATTTTTTTGTTATTTACATAGCAGACGAAAATGTTAACTGATATAAGGTAGAATTATTTTTCTTTTTAATACTTTTTTTTTTTTTTTAATAACAAGAAAATGAAAAACGTGTGCCATTATTTTATTTCTCACAACGCGATTTTTAGTAAATCCAATTATTTTGTAAGATGAACAAAAAATATATATTACGAAATTTTACGAGTTTAAAAATTTACTCACATAAAAAAAAAAAAAAACGTACCA
>NW_002987253.1:473956-479484 GCF_000006295.1 Pediculus humanus corporis | reverse complement strand
TTATTTATTTATTTATTTTTTTAACTTTTTTTTTTCGAAAAAAAAAAAAATAAAGCTTTCGTACCGAAAAATTGTAAATTGAAAATAGAAAAAAAACAATAATTCACTCATTTTATTTATCGATAAAATAAATAAATAAATAAATAAAATATCGAATGTCCGTCGTTGCAAATAAAAAAAAAAAAATGGAAAAAATTTAAATGATTTTTTTTTCGATCGAATTAAAAAAAAAAAAAAACAAAATTTTTTTTTCGTAACGGTTCAGGAACGTTTAAGAAATTTCAAAAAAGAAAAAAAAGGAAAATTAAAAAGGAAAAGGAAGTCAGTTTTTTGAGTTATTTGAATGAGTTTTTTCTCTCCCCCCCCCCTTCCCGTATATTTTAACTTTAAACGAGCGAATTTGACGAAAATTTTAATGACAATCGGAAAAAAAAAAAAAAAAATACGTCACATCGAATAAATGTTTTTCCTTTCTTTTGTAGTCGTCAGTCAGCATTTTTTTCAATTTCATTTTATTTTATTACCGTTAAATGAGAAAAAACTTTCGAAAAATATTTAAATGATTTTTATTTTATAAAAAAATTCTAGAAAATTTTTACCTTTTTTTTTTTTTTGCATCCGGGACTTTATTATCATCATCATTAAAAAAAAAAAAATTACCAAAAAAAGAAAATCTATAAATTCGCATACAACAAACAAGTCATTTCGCGCGTTAATTTTTTTCGTTTTTTTTTTTTTTAAATTAAAATTCACGACGATCGAACAATTATTAGTATTATTATTATTATTATTATTATTATTATTATTATTATTATTATTATTATTATTATTATAATCATCATTTATTTTATTATTATTTCACGCAGTAAATTTTTATGATAGAAAATTTTATTTTTCGTGTTGTAATAACCTCGTATTTTTTTTTTTTTCTCTCTCTCTCTCTCTCGAATTTATCGTAGAAGTTATTTAACCGAAAAATTTAACGATCCTTAATTGTATTTAACTTTAACGTCGTAAAAGGAGAGAAAGAAAAAGAAAAAAAAGAAAAAAGAAAAACAAACTAAGAAAAAGTTGTGAGAAAAGAAAGAAAGAAAGAAAAAAAAAATTTTGAAAATTCATAAATTTATTTTTAAAAACGATAATTTTTTTTTTTTTTTTAATTTAGAAAATATGGTAAAATTAATGTTACGTAAAATAAAAATATTATTTATTTATTTATTTTATTATTACAATTCGGTTGATGAAAATTCGTAACTATAATATTTTTACATTTCGTTACTTTTTTTTTTTTTTTTACTATAATACTCTTTACGTCGTAATGGATTAATTTTAATATTTTTTTTTCTACTCATTTTCAAAAAAAAAAATTTTTTTACGGTTGGATAAACGACGACGACGACGACGACAACGACATTTTAACCTGAATTTTTTTTTCATATTTTCTTAATAATATTATTATTATTATATTTTTTTTATAAATAAGTCTTTTATGACTCTTGACTTTTCACGACAAACTTTCCTTTTTGTTTTTTTTTGTGTTCTTACAATTTTTTTAATAATAATAATAATCTTCTTCTTCTTCTTCTTAAACTATATTTTTTCTTTTTTCTTAACTAAAATTCATCGCTTTTGAATAATAAAATAAGTTTTATTATAAATAAACAATAAAAAAAAAAAATTTTTTTTATTTTTAATGTTACTTCTTACTCTTTTTTTTTTAATTAAAATTTCATTAAAACTTTTTTTTTCCCTTTCTTTAAATTATTAAATGCATTAAACCTTTTTTTTCTTTTTCTCGAAACCATGTTTTCTTTTTGTTAATATTAAAAGGTTTAAAAAAAAAAAATTATTTGGCTGTCGGGTATTTTAACCATTAAAAAAAAAAAAAATACGTTTGGGTATTATTAATAAATTAAAAAAAAAAAAAAAAAGAAAAACTTATTAAAAAGAAATTTTCCAAAGAAAAGAAAAAAAAGGAAAAAAGAGAAAAAAAGGAAAACAAGAACTCTTAATTATAATTTATCATACCGTTTATTAATTAAATAATGATAATAATAATAATAATAAAAAAAGAGTTTTTAAATATTTGAAAACCTTTAAAGCGCGATTATACATATTTTTTTGTTGTATTATTTTAAATTATTGATTGTTCGTTTGTTTGTTTGTTTGTTTGTTCTTGTACGGATAAAAATTGATACGAAATTATACGGGAAACATAAATTATGACGTTGATAAAAAAGAGATATTGGGAAAATGATAAAATTCTCATCGTAAATAAGAAAACAAAAGAGAGAGAGAGGGAGAGAAAAGGGAAAAACGAAGCAAGAGAGAAAAAGAGAGACAGAAAAAAAAACTAATCGATATTTATATATATATCGATTAATAAAAAAAATTCTTATTATTATTATTTTTTTTTTTTCGCATCGTTAAATAATTAATTAATTTTTTTTTTTTTGTTTTTGCTATAGTTAATAATTTGCTAAAATTTTCGCTTGCATGAATTTTTTTAAAAATTAGTATTGTTATAACTACAATAACGATAATAATAATAATTATTATTATTTCGAAAAAATACACCAAGTTTTTTTACATTGCTATAAAATTAAAAATGCTTTAAATTTTTTTTACAGGCTGTGGCGGTGACAAGCTAATTTAAACTTTTTTTTTTTTAAATGAAATTTATTAACCAATTTTAAAAAATAAAACAGAAGAATGAATGAATGAATGAATGAATGAATGATTGATTACGATAACGTTATTTTTTTAAATGTTTATGTTTATTTATTTATATCATGACGATTTGTTTTTTTTTTACAATGATAACCCTTTGTTTCAGATACCTTTACCCTGACAGTAAATGTTAGTGTTCTTTTACTAAGTCTGGCTTCACCCGACGAATCCAGTCTGGTAAGTTTTTTTTTTTTTTCATTTGAATTATTATTATTATTTTTTTCTTTCGGGGTTGGGGGTAGGGAGCGAGAGGGAGAGGGGAGGCGAGATTTTAAACGAGAAATTACTAAAGTTATATTTTAAAACTTATTAAAATTTATTTGTTTAAAAAAAAAGAAAATTTTTTAAAATGTAATATTTACTTTTTTTGCATGGAAAGGATGGGAAAATAAATTATTGGTACGATTTTGTCGTTTGTTCGTTTGTTGGTTTTCGATTGTTTGTTTGTATTTATCAAAGGAATGATGTTAATAATGAGTTTATTAGTCATTTAAAAGTAATAATATCGAAAGGGCAAAAAATGAAAGAAAAAATGAATTTAAAATTTCATTCGGAAAACTATTTAAAAAAAAAGAAAAAAGGTAAAGGAGAGGATGATGATGATGATGACGATATTAATTAAAACGCCACGGAACCTTTTTTATCGCCTTTTATAATTTAACCTTCCTTTTCTTTCCTCTCCTTTCCTTTTTTTTTTTAGCCTCCGCGAAAAATTTTCATAATAAGAAAATGAAAAGGAAGTTAAATAAATTGATGTTTACCTTGAAGGGGAGGAAAAAGGGAGGGGGGTGGAAAAATGATGGTGTGATCTTATAGATTCCTCGATCAAAAATAATATAAAACAAAAGTGAACCGCATATTTTTTTTTTTTTTCATTTCTTTTCTGGAAAAGTCGGAAACGCCACATAGTTTTCCACTTACTGGAAAATCATGAACCCGTTTTTAAATCCGAAGGACGCTCGAGGTTAACTTATCGATTCCATGTTTGCTGACTCACTGACGCCGCAGTCCCGGTCCTAGTTTAACTAGACGTTAGATATTTTTTCTTCATTGACTTTGAAATTTTTTCATTATTAACTCGAGAAAAACTTTTGTTGCCATTATTATTATTATTATTATTATTATTATTATTATTATTCTAATTCCCGCCGTTGTCATTAATGTAAAAACAAAAAAAATGAAAATTTTTTTTCCGGATATTATTATTTTTAGAGCAGGAAAAAATAAAAATTCATTTTAAAAAATGCAGTAAAATAATGATAAGAAAATTTTACCTAGGGAAATACAAATATAGATAAGAAAAATAAAAAAATTTTCACATCGGGAAAATTCTACAGAAAAAAAGTTAAAACATTTTAAATGCGTGGTGGAAAATTTGAAATCATTTATTACTAATAACGTAATCGCGCGTCGTAAATTTTCTTTTCTAAAAAAAATTTTCGCGTAGGCATTTCGAAAAAATATTATTAATTTGCCATAAAAAAAAAAAAAAAATTTAATTAAAAAATATAAATAGAAGAAAAACTTGAAAAATCAAAAGTTTTCCGGTCGTCAAAACAAAAAAAAAAAAAAAACTATAAAATTATTAAAATCAAATTAAGTAAAAAAGAAAAAAATTTGGTGTCGACGAAGAAAAACAAAAAAAAAAACAAAGAAAAATAACTCGTGTAATTTAAAATAAAGAGGGGAAAAGTGAGAAAATGGCGGGGAGGGGGAGGGGAAAACGGAATCCTTTTTTTTTTTTTTTTTTATTTCTAATATCACCCCCCCAAAAATTAAAATTTCAGGAGAGAGAGAAAAAAAAAAAAGAAATTACACGAAAACTCACGAACCCTTTTTTTTTTTTTTTTTTTAAATTTATTTATTAATTTTGCAAAGCAATAAAAAAAAAAGAGGAGGAACAGGGAAGGGGAGGGGAAGGGGAGGGAAATGAAAACGAACGACGACACCTTTTTTTCGATTTTTTTCGTTATGAAAAATTGTTTTTTTTTTTTACAACCCCCACCATTTTATTTCTCACTCATCGAATTTTTTTTTTTTTTGTATACCGTGTTTTCATTAACAGTGCTCGCAACGGAAAAAAGAAAAAAAAACGGGCAATTGATTTAATTAACAAACATGAAAATTTACATGGCAAAAAAAAAAAAAAAATTTCGGCAAGTCGATAAACAAACAAACAAACAAAAATAAAATTAAACAAAGAATATTCGGGCCGTGGTAAATAATTTTTTTATTTTTTTTTAAATATGGGTCAATAACTAAACGAAAAAAAAAAAATTTTTTTTACGCCTTTTTTTTTTTTTTTTTTTGTATTTAAACAAAAAAAAGAAAATTCAATAAAATGGATGCCTACGCTTTATTACTAGAAATTATTTATATGAAATTCTTATTACTCTCCAATTTCGTTGTCGCACTTCTAATAAGAAAATTTAGTTAAAAAGTTTTATGTATAAATAAAATTTAATTTTAGCCATTTTAGACAAATTCAACAACCTCAGACAACGTTTCAAATAATAATAATAATAATAATAATAATAATAATAATAATAATAAACGAGCAAGTCCCTCGCAATATAGTTTTTATAATAGTAATCAATTAAAATGACCGCAAAAACCCCTAAAAACCACGTCGTCTTCTTCTTCTTCTTCTTCCACTTCTTGTTTTTACCCAAAATTCCAATTAGCATAAATAGTAACCAATTTTTCGCACTTTAGTATTTTTAATAAAAAAGATTAAGATACGAAATACGAATTTATTAACGGACGTTATAACGAGAAATCTTAAGAGAGAGAGAGAA
>NW_002987253.1:464379-473936 GCF_000006295.1 Pediculus humanus corporis | reverse complement strand
AGAGAGAGAAAATGAGGAAGATAAAAAACAAGAAAAGGAAAGAAATTATTACTGATTCAATTGAATTTTTAACCTATTTTTATATACAAATCAAACAAACACATCATTTTTTTCAACGCAATTACGCGGATAAAAATAGAAACGGAATCGAAATAAATAATCAATAAGTAACGTCAGTGCGAAAATCACTTTTAAATTACAATCACAAGAAAATAAATGAATAAATAAATAAATATGTTAATAATCACGAAAAAAACAAAAAAGAAAAAAAAAATGGAAGAAGCAATCAAAATACATAGAAAGAGAGAGAGAGAGAGAAAAAGAAAAAAAAAGGAAAAAAGAAAAAGTCGCAATTGAAATTCAAAAGGAAGCCGGAAGGAAAGTAAATCGATAATGATATCTTGTTTTTTTTTTAAAAACAATCAAAAAATATAAGAAGAGACATAAAAAATAAAAGTCTCGGTCTAACCAATCGAGACGACAATTGTTGACAGTAAATAAGAGAAAGGAAATAATCAAACGGAAAAGGAAAGAGAGGGAGAGAGAGAGAGAGAGAAAAAAATAGGAAAAGGAACAAACAACGATGTGAATGATCGGAAATAAAATTTAATACAGACAAACGAGGAAAAAAAAAAAAAAAAAGGAATGAGAATGCGAATTACTAATGGTAAAAAATAAATCAATATTTGTTTATATGCGTTGAAAATGTGTGAGGGAAAACAAACAAAAATTTTAAAAATTCAAATGACTTTCATCGGGGGGGTTTTTTCCATTTCATTTTTCGAAAGGTGAAAATTTATTTGTAGAAAATTTAAGGTCATTGAACAATCGAGTGGACGAAGAAAAGTTTGTTTTTTACAAGACGGACGAACGGACGGAACAACGGTATCGTTAAGGGAAAAAAGAAAATTAAAAAAAGAAAAAGAAAATTGAAAAAAGAAAAATTATTTTGGCAACAATTTTGACAAGGAAAAGTGCGAACGCGTAACAAACAGAACACCGGTAAAAAAAAAAAAAAGAAAAAAAAATCGAAAACCTGAAAATAAAATTAAATAAAAATAAAAAAAAAAAATTTTTTTTTTTTTAACGAAACGGTAAAGTTTGTATTAAAAAAAAAAAAACTGTTGGCAGCCCTGAAGGTAATTAAACGTCTGCAAATTAATATAAAACCATTTAATTAAGAATTTCGTTTTTTTTTTTTCAAACTTTAAATAAAAAGTTTAATTGTTTTGCAATTAATACTTTTTTTTTTTTTTTTTAATATTACGAAACGTTTTGTTGTTTATTTTAGTTATTTTTTTTTTCTACCTTTTGAATTTAATTAAAGGTTTCCTTTGTCGGAAAATTCGAGAAGGGAGATGGGAAGAGGGGAGGAGAAGGAGAAAAAAAAATTTTTTTCCGTTATAAATTAATGTGATATTTTAAAATATTTAAAAAAAATTTTGGTTCTTTATAAAAAAAAAAATTTGCGTTTCCTCCCGTCGAAATTTAAGTGAATGAATTTCCCAATGGTTACAATTCCTTTGGGAATAAATTTTATCAAAGTTCAAAAACAAAACAAAGGAAAAAAAAGGAAAAAGAAAAAGGAAAGAGAAAGAGAAAAAATAAAAACGAGGAAAATAATTTCAAGACGAAAGAAAATCTTAAAATAAAAAAAAAAGGAAAATGAAATTTTCTTTTTTTTTTTTTTGTCTTTTTCGTTTCTTGATGAAGGACAATAGCAACAGCAGAATTTTTCTCTCTCTCTCTCTCTTTTAGATTTCACTCGATGACTTTTCAAAAAAAAAAAAAAAAATTTCCGTCGTGATTTTTCATCAAATGACTTGGCATGTTTTTTAATTTTTTTTTTTTTTTCATTGTTAAAAACTTGACGAATAAGTTGAAATAGTTAGTAGGAAAATTTAACAGAATTCGAATTAAATTTTCTTTTCCTTTTCGTTGTTTATTTACTTCCCGGAAACAAAAAACGAAAAAAAAATTTTTTTTCCCACTTTCCAGTTTTTCCAAACTCACCAATTCAAACTTTACGAATCATTTTTTTTTTTTTTTGTCGGAGTAATAAACGTCAATTTATTTTTTTTTTTATTGTTATTTTGTTTCGCTCTAAATCGTATAAAAATCATAATTAAATTTTATTTTTTAATCCGACATTTTTTTTTTTTTTTTTTACACACGGTATGTCGCATGGAAAAAGAAAACACTTCAACATTTGGCAAATTAGTATTCGTAAATTGTTTGTTTGTTGATTCCACGCCAACAAACAACGATTAAATTAGAATTTTCTTGTTTTATTTCGAAAAAAATAATTTTTGTAAATGAATAATAATTAACAACGAATTTTTCGTTTTTTTTTTTCACCCCCCCCTCCTTTCGACAAAAGGTAATAAAATTAATCTTTTTTCTGTTGTCGTTGCTGTTGTCGTTGTTGTTGTTGTTGTTGTTGTCGTTGTTGTTGTTGTTTCTAAAACCACGATTTGCATTTTCTCCTGCTCTTTAAAAGACGTTTTCACCATCCACACAATTTTCTCTCATTTTATGAGTGAGGTCAACGCGCCTGACATTTAGATAGAATCTGTTTCGAATGTAATGTATGTCAGGAGAATTGTTGGAAGGAAAGGAAAAACAGCGAGTGAGAGAGAGAGAGAGAACGAAACAAAGGGGGGGAGGAGAGGGAAAGAAAAGGAGGGAGGGGAGAAGTATCCATGTGGATTAAAAACTTTTTTAAATATTTTTTTTTTTTTTTTAGAACCGTATTAAAAAGGCTTCAAAAAAAAAGAAAAAAAAATTTTAAATGTTATATAAGCATTGTTATATATATATATATATATGTATATATATATATATATAAAGTTTTTAACATATTTTAATTAGTTTAATTATGATGATGATAATAATGATAATAATAATAATAATAATAATAATAATAATAATAATTTTTACAAAGTGTCTTGTTTGGAAAAAAAAAAAAAAATGTAAAAAGAGTTTCCGGTTTGGGAAAATGAGAGAAAAAAAATTTTTTTTTTTTTTAACCGAAAAAAGTTAATAAAATTCAACATGTTGAATTATTATTATTATTATTATTATTATTATTATTATTATTATTATTATTATTATTATCATTATTATTGTTTTATTTAAAAAGTTTGATGAAACATTTGTGATCGAATAAAAAAAAGAAAAAGGAAAAAAAAAGGATAAAATAAAAAATTTTTTTCACGATTTTAATCAAAAATTATTGATGAGGAAATAATACGGAAAATTTTTTTTGTTTTTTCGGGGGGATCTAGAAAAATACTAGATCCCCTCAAAATAGATAAAAAAAAAAAATGTTGGACATACGTTTCTCGTTTTATGAACTTGATGTAAAAAAAATTTTTCGTTTTTTGGTTTTTCCGACTTTAGCTTCGCCTTATGTTGCATACACATCTCTAAGAATCAAAAAAAAAAAAAAGTAAATAAAAGGGTTTTAATTTTTATGGGTTGATTATTATGTACATAAAAATATTTTCCTGGAGTAAATAAAAAGGAGGAGGAGAGGGAAGGAAAGGGAAGGGAAAAGAAAATAAAGAAAAGGAAAAAAGTAAATTTTTTTAAAACGAAGAAAAACGAAAAATTTTCTTTTCTTTTTTTTTTACGGTTTACGTACGTTTTTGTTCTTTAACAAAAAAAAAAAAAATTATTTATTTATTCATTTGCATCATTATTATTATTATTATTATTATGATTTTAATTTTTAGCGTAAAAACCAACAATTTTTATAATTAAAATTTTAAAAAAAAGAAAAGAAAAACAATGAAAACGGTTTTTTCTTCTTTTGATTTTCAATCAGATAAATTTTACGTTTTTTTTCTTTTTTCTCTTTTTTTTTTTATTTTTTTTTTTATTTTTCTCAAAGATTCATTTTAACAAATTGCAAAAATAAAAAGTTTCAGTTTTTTTCTTTTTTTTTTTTTTTCTGAAATTTTTCCCCGAAGAGCCAAATAAAAAAAAAATAAAAGAGAGAGAGAGAGAAAAAAAAAATTTTTTTTCTCTTTTTCTTTTTTTTTTTAAAATTAGAAATCTCAATTGTAAAATTTAAAAACCCTTTCATGATATCTTTCTTATCTTATCTGTTCTAAAAGAGCATAAAAAGGTTACATAATCGTAGAATTTCGATTATTCTCTTATAAAAAAAAAATTTTTTTAAAATAATATATATATGTATAGATTTATAAATTTTAAATTTATCCAGAGGGATATATTTTGTATAGGAAAAGAAAAAAAATTATTATTATCGAACTAAAAGGAAAAATGTCGTAAAATTAATGTTTGTCGACTTTTCGAAAAAAAAAAAAAATGTCGCAGAAGTGACTGACTTCCGCGGGAGATATTAAACATTTTTATTTTATCTTTTCATTTAAATCGCACCAGAGAAAGAAAAATCCCAATTTCTGTGCCAGAAGTCACAAAAAACAACAAATTACAACGTCGTGATGTTTAACACCTTTTTTTTCACGGGGTTTTACATTATTATTATTATTATTATTATTATTCATCCTCGTGAAAATTTTTTTTTCTCATGTATTCATGCCCTGGTAATTACCTCCGGCATTAAAATAAAATACGAAAAAAAAAAAAAAATTACGACGTTCCGGCCAAATTTTGGGGGGAAGGGGGGGAAACCGCCTAGAAACCGAACGTGAAAATTATGAAAAGTTTTTGTTCATGAAAAAAAGAAAAAAAAAAATATAATAACCCGTGGAAATTTTTTTTTTTCTTTTCGTTCGGTTGCCTACGGGAGTTAAAAAGAAAATGATTATAAAGAATTACCAACGTAAGGAAAAAAAAAAAAAGAAAAACATCAAGTTGAATAGAGGGAAAAAATAAGAAGAAGAAAAGAAAGAAAAAAAAAAAAATTTTTTTTTTACTTACGAACGTTAATTACGTAGAAAAAAAAAGCAGAAGATAAAATATATAATTATAATAATTATTTTTTATTATTATGACAAACAACGAACGAACGAACGAACGAACGACCTCAATTATAATTATCATTATTATTAATTTTTATTAATAAATAAATAAATAAATGGTTAATGAATACGATCATTTTTTTTTTATTTTTTATTTTGAGCAGACGACACCTTTTGGTGTTTTCCTGAAAATTTGAAAAAAA
The DNA here is from genome assembly GCF_000006295.1 of Pediculus humanus corporis. Taxonomy (NCBI): domain Eukaryota; kingdom Metazoa; phylum Arthropoda; class Insecta; order Psocodea; family Pediculidae; genus Pediculus; species Pediculus humanus. Next base: position 468,781 of record NW_002987253.1, on the reverse strand, counting down.
AAAGAAGCTTTTCGGTGATTATTTTTAATTTTCCAACGCGTGAATAAACTTTTTAAAAAAAAAAAAAATTCAAAGGTTTCTGTGCTTGTACAAACGAGTTGGAAAAAACGAAACGTTACGTTTGTTAACAAAAACACGATTGTCGCCATGTTTAATTTTTTTTTTTTAAACATAAATCATTAAAATTCACACTCACACACACACACACGTTCGTCAAATTTATCATCATCCCCTTCAAATTTAATTATTTATAACGAATCTTGAGATAAAAAGAGATAAAAACGTGGAATTAGTAAAAACGCGTTTTTGAAAATTTAAAAAAAAAAAAAAAAAAAAAATGAAAGTTGTTTTTTGCGACAAAGGATGAAATTGTATTTTCGCGATCACACGTCCGTCATGTGATGTGTTTGTTTCGCGTTATAATAATTATTATTATTATTTTTTTTTTTTTAAACAGAAATATGAAGTAGAGTTTTTACTGCAACAGCAATGGTACGACCCGAGATTGGAATACGCGAATCAAAGTAATTACGAATATTTGAATGCGATTCATCATCAAAAAGATATTTGGCTTCCCGACACGTATTTCATAATGCACGGAGATTTCAAAGATCCCCTCGATCCGATGCATTTCGCATTGAGAATATACAGAAACGGAAGTATAACGTATTTAATGAGGAGACATCTCATATTGAGCTGTCAGGGTAGCCTTCACATATTTCCATTTGACGATCCGCTTTGTTCTTTTGCAATGGAAAGTAGTAAGTATAAAATGAACGAATTTATTTTATTGTCATGTTTAAAAAAAAACCTACCACATGTTTTCTTTCTCGAAACAAAAAACAAAACCTTTTTCCAAAGGGAAAAAAACTTTTTTTTTTTTTTTTTTAAAACAATTTATCACCGGCGAGAATCACGCGAGACATTTGTTTTTTTTAAAAAAAAAAAAAGAAAATTTGAAAAGAAATTTATTTATTTATTTTTTATTCCAGTTTCATACGAAAGTTCGGCCATAACATACGTTTGGAAAAACGATGAAGATACATTAAGAAAATCACCATCTTTAACAACACTCAATGCATATTTAATAGAAAATCAAACGATGGTTTGCCCATTGAAATCCACGTGGAGGGGTGAGTTTAAATTTTTTTATATTTTTTTTCCGGAAACGGAAATACGAAAATCGTTTTGTCATCACCAGTATTTAATATTAATGAGAATATAGGTTTTCCGATAGAAATGGAGGTCGTTGGAAAAGATTTTCTTTAAAAAAAAGGAATTAATAATTCGTTTTAGAAAAATCTCAACGGATTTTTATAATTATTATTATTATTATTTCGTTTTCTGGATAAGAAAACGTTAAAATAAAAATTTTATCACGAGATTTTTCTTTTTAAAAATCTTTTCTAATTCCACGAATAGCTTTACATTGTTATTACGGAATTGATAAATTTAATATGGCGGTTTTTTTTTTTTTCGTTGTTGGCAAAATTGTAAGAGAGAGGAAAAAAAATGGCGACGTGTTAGTTTTGTTTTGTTTTTCGTTGCGATCGGATGCAAATTAAAATTTTTTTTTTTTAACTCGATGATTTTAAAAGGGAAATTGGAAAACTTTTTTTTTTTTTTTTTTTTTTTTGAAATGATTATAAAATATTGTTTAGAGTTAATCAAAAAAAAAAAAAAGGTTGAGTAAAAGTTGTGAATTTTCCAGTTAAAAAAACCTTTTTTTAAATATGAAAATTAAAAAAAAAAAAAAAAAAGGATTTTCATTTAACCTTTTTTTTTTTTTTTTTTTTTTTAATAGTTGTTAAATTTTTACCCAAGTCGTAGAATATTGATTTTCATAAGCTTGGAAAAAAAAAATTTTCTTTTTTTTTTTTTTTTTTTAATGATTTTAACAATTAACATTTTAATTTCGTGAAAGGTTAACTAACTAAAATTTTCACCGGAAATATTGATTCCATGTTTTTTTTTCTTTTTTTTTTGAAAATGTAAGTCTGTCAGTTGGATTTTTTTTTTTTTTTCGATGCGGTAAAAAAAAAAAAATTTTATTTTTAAAAATAAACCGAGTTTCTCGTGTGAGGGGGAGGGGGCGGAAAAAGCGGAAAAGGTTTTTCTTTTTTTTTTTTTTCTAACCATAGAAATAAAATAAAATAACGGAAATAAAATGAACAACAGAAATACCTTTCAATTTAATTACAAAATTGGGAGAGAGAGAGAGAGAGAGAGAGAAAAAAAAAAAGGAAAAAAAAAAAAATGTTTTTTTCCTGTGTGAAATTTGATCAAATTAGGTTGCACACATCTTTTCTCTTTCTCTCTCTCTCTTTCTTTCTTTTTTTTCTCTCTCTCTCTTTTTCTTCCTTTTTTCTCTCTTTCTCTCTCTTTTTCTTCCTTTTTTCTCTCTTTCTCTCTCTCTTTCTTCCTTTTTCTCTCTTTCTCTCTCTCTCTTCCTTTTTTTTTCTCTCTCTCTCTCTCTTTTCGACTTTACTTCGTTTGCAAAAAAACACTTTTTTTTAGCCTGTGGTTTTTCTTTTTTTTTTTATTTTATTTTATTCAAAGAAGTCGTGTCTTTTTATTTATTTATTTATTTATTGACGCCAAAGTTAAAAAGGTCATTAAAATAAAAACATAATTTTACGAAAGGCAGACATCTTTAAAATAAGAAGAAGAAGAAGGAAAAATTTGTAGAAAATTATTTTTAAAAAATCTAAAATAAAATTAATATTTTTGTCAATGCGCGACGAATCAAAGTTGTTGTGTCAACGTCACAAAAGCGTAAAAACAAAAAAATTGTTTTTAACCTTTTTTTTTTTTTTTTTTAGAAAATCTTGACATTTTAAATCCTTTTTTTTGTTTTTATCTCTCTCTCTTTCTCTCTCTTGTCTTTCGATTTTTATTTCGAAAAGAAAAAAGATGTAGAAAACATAAAAAGTTTTCGGATCATAAAAACAAAAAAAAAAAAAAAAAAAAAACCGAAAATTTTATTTCGAACCTTTTTTTAGACTTACATGTGATAAAATAAACTTTTCATCTTTGTTCATCCTTTTCTCTTTGTTCTCTTCCCTTCCTTCCCTTGGAAATAGGAAAAAGAAAAACATGACCGGAAATCCGCTTCCCCCCCCCACAAAACAGGACTGGAATTATGTGAAAGAATAAAAATAAAAAAAAAAAAATTGAAATTTAAAAATTTTTCATTTATCGTCTTAAAAAGTTTCGTTTCCGTTTTATTTACCCCCCCCTTCCCCGCCCGCCTTTCGAAAATGACCGTAGTAGTAAAATTTTCCAGAATTTAAATGATTTTCCAAAAATAAAAACAAAACAAGCCTGGAAATTTTTTTAAATTAAATAAAAAAAAAAAAGTTTTTCAAATGGGAACGATAAAAAAAAAAAATTTTTTTCATTTATTTTTTTATTTTTTTTATGTTTTTTCACATTCGGTTGTTTTTATTATTTGGAATATTTATTTATCCAGAATTTTCGGGAATAGTAAAAATGTTTTTTTTTTTTTTTTTTTTTTATTAACAGGAAACTATAGTTGCTTAAAAGTAGAATTAACATTCACGAGGGATAGAGCTTTTTATTTCACGACCGTTTTTATTCCCGGTATTATATTGGTTACGTCATCGTTCATAACGTTCTGGTTGGAATGGAACGCGGTTCCAGCAAGAGTCATGATCGGTCAGTTACAAAAAAAAAATATTATAACCTTTGTAAACTAATTAAAATATATCGAAATTATTATTATTATTATTATTATTATTTTTCAACAGGTGTGACAACAATGCTCAATTTTTTCACAACTTCTAACGGTTTTAGATCAACACTGCCCGTCGTATCGAATCTCACGGCTATGAATTTATGGGATGGGGTTTGCATGTGTTTCATATATGCGAGTTTGTTAGAATTTGTTTGCGTCAATTACGTAGGACGCAAAAGACCATTGCACAACGTCGTATATCGTCCCGGAGAAAATCCCGTGACGCAGGTAAGAAAAATATACAAATATTAAAAAAAAAAAAAACTATAAAAGAATAGGAAAAAAAAAATTGTTTTTTTTTTTTCTAATTTATTATTATTATGAGCTTGTGAATTTATTATTAACGAATGTTTTTTTTTTTTTTTTTTTTTTTTTTTGTCTGTCTGTCTCTAAAAACAAAAATTTTTTTTCTTTTTTTTGCTTTTTTTTCTTTACACCCTCCCTCGTTTCGTTTCGTTTTTTAACAAACCCCCCCCCCGTCCCACTCAATCGATTAACCAACCATCGTTCGAACGCCGCCTCCCCCCCCCCTCACGTTAGTAATAATAATAATGATTTGCGGTTGTAAATTCATATATATATATATATATATATATAGCTCCGGGTCCATTTTTATTTTTTTATATTCGAATGCGTCAGTAAAAA
>NW_002987253.1:441422-464359 GCF_000006295.1 Pediculus humanus corporis | reverse complement strand
AAAAAAAAAAAAAAAAAAAAACATAAACATAAACATAAACATTTCAGGCACAAAAACAAAAAAAGAAAAAAATTTCCAGAGTTTTTATCACATTTTTTTTGTTTTTTCATTTCTCCAGTCGACCAAATAATTTTTACTTTCACGTACACAATAATAAATAATTTAAACTCTTTTCTTTTAGTACGAAATCGAAAATATTTCATTTGGAATGAGTTCAATTACACGTGAACCATAATTAATAGAAAAAAGAAAATTTTTTTTTTTTTTTTTTTTTTGGCATTTTAGAGAAATTTTAATTTTGGCCACGGGTCAATTTGGCTCCTGAGTCAACGTGTCCTTTATTTTACCACAAAATTTTTTTTTTTTTTGTGCCTAAAGTTTATATTTCGTTTTCGTCAAGGCTACTATTACGGGCTCTCACCGTTTCCATTTTTTTTTTTTTATTGGCTCAAACAATCGTCAGACAAACGCGTCCGACAACACAACACAAAACAACCGACATTAATTCGTTTGTTTTCCGAATTCTGTTTAAAAACGAAACAAGGAAACTCGATTTTTAATATTTACGCTGTAATACTAACAAGAACAAATTTAACTAAAAACAAACGAAATTTTTATTAGGGCTAACATAAATAATAATAATAATAATAATTTATGTTTTTTTTTTTCTATCGAATTTTTATAAACGACGCCAACCGTTTATTTTTTTGACGTTTTTTTTTTTTTTTTTAAATTTGAACCGAATTAAGGGTAGATTGTTAACCGCCATTATGACAAAAAATGAGGAAATAGTTTTTGTTATTGTTGTATAAAGTTTTACTCCGGGTTGTTTTTCTTTTTCCCCGTTTTTTTTTTTTTTAAATCCCAAAGGAGGAAAAGGAACCGAGTTAAAGGAGCGGGGGATGGAGGAGGATGGGGAGGAGGAGGAGGCGTGGGAGCGTTCGTGAGGTCAAGGTTGGGTTTTTTTTTTTTTTTTCGTTTTAATTCAAAAATTTATTTATTTATTAAAATTGATTGAGAGATAGTTATATATAGTAGTAGGTTAGTTGTTTTAGTAGTTTCTTCGTTCATAATCATTTTTATTTTTTTATAAAAAATTTACTCGCGTAATTAAACGTTAATAAAATATGTACGGGTAATAATAATAATAAGTATACCGATGACGAATTTTCCCAAAGGAAAAGAATTTTAATGAAATGGGGAAAAGTTTAATAAAAAAAACGTCGCGGCGTCGCTACCCCGAAAACTTTTTTTTTTTAAAAAACCCGTAAAAATAATAATAATTTTTTAAAAATGTTTAATAATAATAATAATAATAATAATAATAATGAAATACGTTGTTATAAGATAAGTATTAAAATGAATAATGGCCTTATATAAGTCGGGGTCCCGTTTTATGCTTTTTTTTTTTTTTTTTTTGGAATATTTGATGAAGAAAAGTTAATGAAAAAAAAAAGGAAAAAAAAAAAAAAAGAGTTTATTTTATTTAATTTTTTTTTTATTAATGTGTGCGCGCTTGCTAGCAGAAGACAATGTTTTTTTTTTTTTTTGTCAGCTTTAATCGTTAATTTTTTCCATTCTTAACTTATTTGAATTGCCATAAAGGTAAAAAAAAAATTATTATAACAAGAAATTCACACAAAATCGATACGAATTAAATTATTATTATTATTATTAAATTTTTGGCAGTTCAAATTCGATACCAAATTTAAAGAGAGTAAATGAAAAAGAATAAAGTAATAAAAGTAAAATGGAAACAAAAAATTTTTCTGCACGATTTTGCTGACGCTCATATATATTGTTATGTTTTAGAGATTGCCCGCTGTTCTCAGTCGGATAGGGGTCATCTTGGCCAGTCCCTTGGTAAGAAGGCCTTTGGTATGAATAAAATCGTACCATTTACTACTACTACTATTTGCTTTGCTAATAATATAAGTATACATATGTATATATATATATATATATATATATATATATATATATATATACATACGTACCCGAATGTTGATGTATGCGTATATATATATGTATATATATATAAATATATATATATAAATATATATATTCGTATTATTATATAAATATGAAGCTTATTTTGCCAGATTAAAACTTTTCTTTTTTTTTTTTTTACAATTTTTTTTTTTTTTTTTTTTTATTATTATTAATTGCGGGTTTTTTTTCAAAAAAAAAAAAAAAAATTCGTTAAACATATTATTCATTTTTTTTTTTTTATTTATTACATACATCACGCTCCCCCACCGTGGAGAGCAGACAGTCTCAGTTGCTTAAACATTTTTTTTTTTTTTACAAATTTTTTTTTTTTTTTTATAAAAACCCGGGTGCTTTTTTTCAAAAAAAAAAAAGATTTCTTAAAACAAAATACTCCTTTTTTTTTTATTTATTAATTACACACCCCACGCCCCCACCGGTTAAAAAAAAAAAAAAAAAAAAAAATCCGGGTGCCCCTCCCCCCCTTTTTTTTTTTTTTTTTTTGGAAAAAAAAAATTAGAAAATTCGTTTTTTTTTTTTTTTTTCTTTTGATTAACAGCTTATTTCAATTATTATAAATTTTTTTTGCCGATTCGATGGGGATTTTTAATATTAATATATATATTTACTTGTAAATAATGATAATAATAATAATAATAAATAATGCCTGTTTTGCATAGTTTTTACGTATATATATATATATATATATATATATATATATATATTAAATTTTTTTTTTAGACGTAAGTATATATATTTTTTTTTAATAATTTATTTATTTATTGATTTTATATATATATATTAATAGTATTGAGCATGGTTGTATTATCGTTATTATTATTATTATTATTACTATTATTACTATTATTATTATTTTCATTATCGTTTATTATTACCATCGTAAAAATTTATTTATTTATTTTATTTATTTATTTATTTTTTTTTTTTTTTGTACGTAATGGTTTTTTTTTTCTTAAGACTGTTTTATCTGTAGTCTGCTGCTACAAAAATTGATTTTTTTTTTTTTTTTTTTTTTTTTGTAAATAATGCGTGTATGTTGCGTATTGTATGTGCGTAGAAATTTTTTTTTTTTTTTTATAATAATGAGATTTTATTTCAAAGGAAGGATGTAATGTCGTCAACACTTTCGTAAACGAAGACATTTTTAAATTTTGACTAGTGTTAAAACGATTGTATAAACGACATCACGAAATTTTTTAATTAATCAAATTTGAGAGACGGAGGGAAGGGGAGGGGGAAACAGCAGTCGTAGTGTTTATTTTTTTTTTTTTGTCATGTCGAATTTAAGAGCCGACAGCGAAAAAAAATAATAAAAACGCAAATGCCTTTTTTTTTTTCTATCCTGATTTTACGAGATTTAAAAAAAGGAAAAGAAAATGGGGAAAAAAAAGGTATCCGGAAAATGCGTTTATATTATTTTTATTATACTTTTCCATTACCAAAACGGGAAAAAATTTCAAACAGACTTACCGTTTTTTTTTGTACATTGTCATCACACAGGGGAATATCATTATCATCATCATCATCATCATCATCATCATCATCGTCATCAAAACGTCACGTTTTCATTATTCATTTTTAACGTAAAATTTTTTTTGTCGTTGGTTGGTTTTCCGGAAAAGACGTAAACGAGAAAAATCAAAAAAAAAAAAAAATTTTAATTAATTTAATTTACTAGAAACACGTGTGTTTAAAAATAATTATTATTATTAACTTTTTTACTTTACTTTCCCTCTCCCCCCCACGTGGCTCCCACATTTATTCATATTTGATTTAAAAACGAAACGATATTAATAATAATAATAATAAAAGATGAAGGAAAAGTATAAAAAAAAAAAAAAAAACGACGTTAAGAAAATTATTTCAGACGTTATTATAAACAAGTACAGGTTGTTTAAATTACGTGGAAAATTTTTATTGGAAAACTTTTTATAAACTCAGTCAGATTTTCTTCGTTTTTATTTTCTTTTGTTTTTTTTTTTTTCTCGGTAATAATAATAATAAGACGGTTTTTTTTATTAAGGTGTCTAATTTTTAATAACTTTTGCATATAAAAAAAAATTTTTTTTTTTTGTGGGGGCGGGGACGGGGACGGGAGGGAAGGACGTGGTGGAAAAAATTTTATGGGGATCGTTTATTGGGAATTTTAAATATTAAATGCGAAGGATGGGAAAGCGAAGTTCGATACAATGGAATAATCAAAAAGGATTTTATTGTATATAATATGGCGGATTTCATATAATTCTCCCAATTGTATTTCTCTCGGGGGGAGGGGGGGACCCGCGACACGTTCGAAAATTAATTAATTTTTTTTTTTGCAACTTTTGGGGGAAAGGAGGGAGAGAGTATTTATCATTCGATGGGATTATTATTGATGATTAGCGTGTCGAACGTATTTAAATTTTATTTTATTTCAAGTGTTAAAAATTTTATTGTTATTATTATTATTATTATTATTATTATTATTATTATTGTTGTTATTGTTATTGTTATTGTTGTTATTTAAAGCGTCGAAAAATTTATTTTTACGATTGTTTTATATGGCGTCTTTTTTTTTTACACTTTTCGTTCGTTTTAAAAAACTTTTATTTTGCTTATCGTAAGAATCGACTTTAATGAAATGACGCTTTGGGAAAAACTTTATTATCATTATTATTACTATTATTATTATTATTTTTGATCATTTAAGTCGTTTCGAAACTCGAATTTTATTTTTTTTTTGGGGGGGTGTTTCCAGGAAAAATAAATAAAATTCGCGTAATCGTGTCTCAAACCAACCGACAGAATGGGTTCTTTTTTTTCTTCTTTCACGACTACCTTCTCTCTCTCTCTCTCTCTCTCTATCTATTTATCTATCTATCTATCTATCTATCTATCTATCTATCTATCTATCTATCTATTTATCTATCTAATCTCTCTCTTTCTCTTTTCCAAACCTTTCGTTTTGAAATTTGGCGTTTTTAAATAATTTTCACCGGTTTATTTTCATTTGTTTCCTTTTTTTCCAATCCCCCTTTCCGGTTTTATTTTCGGCCCTTTCTCTAATTTCTTCACGGATTTTTTCTTTTCCCCCTCCCCCCGCTTTTCGAACAACAAAACTTGACATTGTACGATAAATTCATGTTGTTTGTAAAATAGGAAAACAATCAACGAACGAAAAATAATTTATAATTAATGCATCAAAAAAAAATAGAACCCAAAAAACCAAAACCAAATTATTAAAGTTATTATTATTATTATTATTAAATATATAAATAGAGAAAGAGAGGGGGGGGTTGTAAAATTTAGTCTTGTTTTTTAGTTGATTTAAAACCGTTTTCATTTTATAAATTTTCATTTTACCCTTATATAATTATTGCCTTTTCCCTTTTTGACCCTTTTTGTAGTCTCTTTAAAATTTAAAATGAACTTTTCAAATATAATAAGAGAAGAACAAAAAAATAAAAAGGGGGAAACAGGAGAAGAGGGAGGGGAAAAAAGGAAAACGGATTTTGAAAATTACATTTTTGGCTTTCGACCTTTTTAAATTTCCTGTTGTTATACGTGTTATTTTATATATGTATTAAATTTTCTTTAGTTTTCTTTTCGTCTCGTACCTTACCTTTTCCGTCATCGGAAAAATTGGGGATCCCACAACATTTAAAACAAATTGCCTTCGATTTATTAATGACGAATTCAATTGAATTTGTTTCGTTTAAATTTTTTTTCCCCCTTTATCCTGTCAAAAATAATCGGGAAAAAAAGAAAGAAAAAGAGAGAGAGAGAGAAAGGGAGAGAGAGAAAGAAAGAGAGTGAGGGAGACAAGGAAAAAAAAGTCATTCCAAAGAAAATTTTTCACGACTTTATTTAAAAAAAAAAAAAAGAAAAAAAAATTCCAGTCACATTTATTTTAAACAAACTAATTGTGAGAAAAAGGAAAAAAGGAAAAAAAGGAAAAAAGGTAAAAAAAAGGAAAAAAAGGAAAAGAGTTTTTTTTAAAACCAAATGACAAAACTTTTTTTTCTTTTTTTGTGTTTGATATAAATTATTTAACGCCATTAAAATTCTACGAGTAAATTAAATTATTTATTTACAGGTGTAATGATTATCGTGTCCGCCATATTTTTTTTTCCTTTTAATTTTTCTTTCTTTATTATTTCTTTATAGTTTCTAACCCGTATTATCGAAATTATTATTATTATTATTTGTAATTTCCTGAAATTTGGGAAATTTCAGAAATAAGGGAATGATTTTACGTTGACGGTTAATTCCCCCTTTTTTTTTTTGTTATCGTTATCACGTGTCATGCGTGATGACACTTTAAGTCGTGACGTGTACATTTCACGTCCAGGACGAATCGGGTTTTCATCGAATTTTCCGCGGTGATTTTCGAACCCACAAATTATAACCCGTTTTCATTTAGCTACTATTTTATCATCATCATCATCATCATCATTATCGATTATACCTTTTTTCAACTTGTTTCATTCTATTTTTTTTTTTTTCTTTCATTCTTTTCTTTATTTCTTTTTCTTTTGTTTCTTTATTCTTTTGGATTCTGTTGCCACACAACAAAAAATTAATAGAGAAAAGAAATTTTTTTTTTTTTTTTGTTCGTAGCCACTTTGAAAAAAATTTTTTTTTTTTTTATCGTTTTCGAGATTATAATAGAAGTAATAATAATATTGATAATAATAATAATAATAAATTTGCATCGCTTTATTTTTACCGCATTATTTGTAAAATTGAAAAAATTAAAAAAATTTTTTTTTATCTTTTTTTTTCACAATTTTTTATTTTTGTATATATATTTTTTTTAAATTTTTTTTGCTACTAAAAATGTAAATTTTTTTTGCTGCGGTTCGATCCATTTTTACTTTTTTTTACTTTTTTAAACTTTCGTCTACGTTTTTATATATATATATATATATATAAATCTGCACACAACGAATAACATTATGTGGGTAATTTATGTGTCAATTATATTTTGATTTTTAAAAAAAATTTTTTTTCTCTTTAGCGACTGTCATGTCATCATCATCATAATCATCATCATCATCACACGTACATGCGCACACTCACGCACACACGCATATACATTCATTAACGCGTAATTTTTTTTTTGATTAATAATAATAATAACGACGTAATTAAACCAAGCTTGATACATTAACGTAATTTTTAAAAAAAATTTTTTTTGCACGTGCACTTTATAATTTTTTAAAAAATGATGAAGTTAAAAAAAGCGCGGGAAAATTACATTTTAAACAATTTTTTTTTTTTTATAAAGTTTGTTGGTAACACTTATTAAAACAACAACAAACATTACGATAACGAATTAAATTTAAATTTAAATAAAAGAAAAGGTGAAAAATACACACACACACACACTTGAAATAATTTTTTTTTTTTTTAATTATTATCATTATTATTATTATTATTATTATTATTATTGTTTTAATATAAATATATATATATATTTTTATATAATATATATGTATATATAAAAAATTCAAATTACAAATGAAAAGTTTGTTATTTTTTAGAACAAAAAGAACGAAGAGGAAACCCTCCAACAATTACTACAGGTGAGATATTATTATTATTTAAATAATCCGTTCTCATCTTACGTTTGTGTGTTTTTTTTTTTTTTATTGCGTGTTTTTAACTATCGATATGCTTACATGTATTTAAACAAACAAAAAAAAACAAACAAACAAACATGTTTGTCGTATCGATAAATAAAATAGTTATTAATTAATTAAATGTTCAAATGAGTAATTTTTGATCGGGTATATATTATTTTTTTTACATCCCGAATCGGTTTTACTTGGGGGTGGGGGTTTTCTTCTCCCCACGTAGTTTAAATTGAAACCTAGTGAGGAGGGGGAAGGGAGGGGGAAACAAAAAGAAAGGAATTATAACCGGAAACGATATTTTACGACGTGTTTTTCTTTAAAAAAAAAAAATTTCTTTAAATGAATTTTGAAAACTTTTAAAAGATTTATGCGTGTTTACTAAGTATTATTTTTAATCCGCCATTTTTCTTTTTTTTTGTGAAAAAGTTAAAATTTTGTTTAAAAAAAAAAAAAAGGAAACGGATGAAATCGAAAAAAAAAAAAAAATATATATATATATATATATATATCACGTGAAAATTGTCGAACCGTAAACGTCTATGAATTTTAATAGAAAAAAAATAAAAAAATAAAAAATTTTCTATCGTGTTTGTTTTGTATAAGTAAAAAAAAGTAAAAAGAGAAAGAGAAAGAGAAATAGAAAGAGAAAGAAAACAGGTTTTCGTTGCAACCGTTTGTGTTGTTACATTTTTCTTTCGTGTAACGTAAAAATAAATTTATTATAAAAAAAAAAGGGATCTTGTGGGTTTTTTTTTTTATTTTAAATTTTGTAAAAAAAAAAATAAAATAAAATAAAGAAAGAAAGAAAGAAACATAAAAAAGCACTCAATCATATGCAAGGTTGTCAAAAAAAAAAAAACTTGTACGAAAACGGGGAGAAAAAAGAAAATGCCGGCGCCTTTTTCTATTAATTTCTCTTTCCGCTTCCGTTTCCGCTCCCGATCCCGCGTTATAACCGAAAATAAAAATTTCCCGTATTCTTTATTATCATTATTATTATTACGGCAACTATTACTTTCTTGTTTTTTTTTTTTGTGCGCGCCAATCAATAAAACTTTGGGTTGCTTCTTATATAAAATATTCACGATCGCTTACGTCATTTTAAATAATTAATAATAATAATAAAAGTTACTCGGAATTATTATTTTATTACGATAATAATTTTATTTTAAATTTTTAAACTTTAAAACTCGCGGTTTTGTCGAGTCGGATATTTATTATATATAAATAAATAAATAAATAATCCGAGTTGCGTATTAACAAAACAGGAAACAAAAACCTCAAAAGTCGGATAAGTTCACGTGGGATAATTTCCTTGTTATGACGTCACACACGCGTACACGCGTTTTCCATTTTTTCTTTTTTGTTTAACATTAAAATCAAGCTTATTATTTAATTAATTAAAAACCGCATAATTATTAAATTACTTATTAACAATTAACATTAAATTTATTTATTTATTTATTTATCTAAAATAATTGATGCGATTGACGTCATCAGAAAGAGAGAGAGAGAGAGAGAAAAAAAAAAACGATTTCAATAATTATTCATTTGAACGAAAATTATTTATTGAAATTTAAAATAAATAGTATTATTATTATTAGTATCATATTAGTTGCAAATGGCATTTAGCTTCTTGCATGCACGAAAAACAAAAAAAAATACATAATGTAAATAAATCGATCATTATTATTAACTTATTAAGAAATCAATGAGAAATTTTAATTAAAATTTAACGGGGGAAAGGAAGGAAAAAAAAAAAAAAAATTTCTTTACGACGTATTTCCTCTTTTCCCGATCCGTTTTCTTTCCTTGATAAAAATTTTTTTTTTGTTTTCACGGTTCAATGACCTTTCGTACAAACTCTGCGCAGGTTCGGTTATCATTATTATCATTATTAATATCGTTGTTGTTTTTTTTTTTTACATCGTATCCTCTACGTATGTATGCGATTTATTAATTTATTGCATTGGGTTGCAATATTTTGTTTTGGTCACGTGTACCCGTGACGTCATTATGGCGATTTGTTGTTTAATTATTTTTTATTGAATTTTTTAATTATATAGAATTTATTTAAAACGTGTTATCGCAAATATTGATAATAACAATGAAATGATAAAACATAAACGAATTAATTTTAATTTTAAAAAATCGTAAACGCCATCGTGCGCGCCATTTTATTTTTAACCAATCGCAAGTCGTTAGAAAAATTTGAATTTTTTTTATAATTCGCGCCTTTTTCTCTTTTGTTTACAATTTAAAAAATTTCTCATTGGTTTTAACAAATCATCATGCATGTGATTAATTAATAAAAAAAAAAATCAAAATACGAGGACCATGATCGTCGTCGAACATTCGTCGGTAAGTTTTTTATTTATTAATTTTTCTTTTTTTAACTATTTATGGCAAACGTTTATTTACTCTATGGTATTAAAAAAAAAAGGGGCGGGGGGGACAAATTAAAAATTTAAAAAGATCAGGTGACGTATTCGCTATGGTTTTTTTTATTTTCTTTGGTTTAACCTGGAAAAATTTTTTTTTTTTTTTTTCGTTTAAATTTTTTTTCGGTCATTAATCAACCAACCCATTTTACGGATGCAGTAGGGTTAATAAACCCCCTCCCTTCCTCCCTTCCTTCCCTCCCTCCCGGAACGTTGCAAAAGTTTAACCGACGGAAATAAATAAAAAAGAAAAAGAAAAAAATTTCATTCCTTAATTAAAAAAAAAAAAAAAACTTCGGGGTAAAAAATTTTTTTCTTTTGTTTTTTTTTAATATTTTTTTTGTAGCTGCTTTTATCGATTTTTTTTTTATTAAATTAATAATAATAATAATAATAATAATAATAATAATAATAATAATAATAATAATAATAATAATAATAAATTTATATTGATTTGAAAAGAAAAAAAAGTCGACATTCAATTACATTCGTTACAATTCGGGGGGGGAAAAAAAGGTACGTAAACGTAATCGTACGATGTTAAAAAATAGCAGAAGAAATTTTTTTTATAGGAAAAAAAAAAAAAAAAATGTCTTCTGCTGTTCGTAATAGATAGATTGAAAACATGTGATTTTTATTTTGTTAAAAAAAAAAAAAAAAAATTAGTTTCGTAAAAATAGTTGAAATGTGTTTTGTTTTATATTAAGAAAACGTAGTAAAAAAAAAAAAAATCCATCCATTCATCCAACCAATCAATCAATCATTCATTCATTCATTTATTTACGGTTATGTTATCGTAATAATAATAATAATAATGATAATAATGATAGATAATTATTTATTAGGGTGAAAGGAAAAGAGATTCTCCAGGGGGTGCAAATGAAATAATTGCTTGCACAAATTGTGGTCCAAGCACGTGTACGCATTCGGCAAATAATGCGTGCGGAGCTGATGCGGTGAGTTTTCCTTTTTTTGCGCTTGTTTTCTGAGGCATTAACGGTAGCAAAAATAGAATAAAATAAAATAAAATTTAAAAAAAATATGATTACAGATTCGAAAAAAGGAACCGCCACATCCGATAAGAGTTGCTAAAACGATCGACGTTATAGCCCGGATAACTTTTCCGACAGCCTTTGCAGTATTCCTTATATTTTTCTTCAAACATTACAAAGCGTTTTCATAAAATGGAAAAACGAATGCAGGATGATTTTTCGTAACGAGGGTTTTTAAGAAACAAACAACATTTTGGTGATTATTTTTTTTTTTTTAAATTTTCGACACGATTAACAAAATCGCGCGTGATTCATCAAGGAAATTCATCGTCACTAACACGTCACAGGAAGTATGGCGGCGGCCATCATTGTTCACGTTTTAAATTTTTTTCTTTTCTCTTCTTTTTCTTCTGCTCCCCCCCCCCATTTTTTTTTTTTTGTCGTTCGTTAAATGAAAATATTGTCGTAAAAGGGTCAAATCCGCGACGACGATGTTGATGATACAGCTTAAATATTCGATTTAAAGGGTAAAAACGTGCATATTTATCATCATCATCATCATCATCGTCATAACCGTCGGTATCGGAAAAAAAAAAAAAAATTTTCGAGTATTAATAGAATGGGAAACGCGTCAGGTGTTGATAAAAAAAAAAAGAAAAAACGTCAGTGCCGCAATTAAAATAAACGACATGCGAACGCGACATTTTGAAAAAAAAAAATATATATATATATAGTATCATCATTATCATCGTTATTAGTTTTCGAATCGCGTTTATGTAGACATTTATTAAAAAAAACATTATTGTAAAAAAAAAAAAAGAATAAAACGAGATCTCAAACAAAAAAAAAATTTAAAAAATTAACGTTACCAATTAGTTGTTACCAACGAGATTTTATTGTTTTCGTTTATTTAAAAAAAAATTTTATTATTATTATTATTATTATTATTATTATTGTTTGCATCGTCCCGTACGACAGCAAAATAAAATTTTTAAAGTTTTCTCGATGCAATAAAAAATTTACAAGTTGAATTTTATGTATATTTATTGCAATGAAGAGAATTTTTTTTTTCGATTTTATCCAATTTCCCGATTATAAAAAAAATATTAATCCTTATCACTTTCCCTCCCCCCGTCCCCCACACACACTCACATTCGCGCTTTTCAAATTTTTTTCCCGCGTAAATAATAATAATAATTATGTAACGGTTTTTTTCGGGAAAGTGAAGTAACCACGTGAAAATTTATTTAATGTTCTAAATAGAAAAAAAAAAAAAATGTTTTCGATATAATTATACATAAATATATATATATATATATATATAAATATAAAATACTCGTTAATATATTTAAATTATTATTATTATTATTATTTTATTTATAATTTATTTATTTAATAATAATAATTAATAAAATCGAAAAAAAAAATTTATAAAAATGAAATTTCATATCTGCGTACGTATTTATGTACATAAATCAATCATAACTCGATAAATATAATTTATTAATAGACTAAGAAAGAAAAATTTAGGTAATAATAATGATAATAATGATAACGTTAAATTTTTTATTTATTTATTTATGATTGTTATCCCCCTCCCCCCCCAAAAAAAAAAAGAAAAAATTTAATTATTTATTAAAATTTTATTGATTTATTATTAGTTATGTAAATAATTTGAAAAAATTATTATTATTATTATTATTAATTTTATGAATTGTTTTTAAGTTTGAAAATTTTTAATGGGAAAAAAATTTTATTATTATTATTATTTTTTTTTGTTATGGTTGTTGTTTTTGTTGTTGTTGTTGTTATGTATCTTGAAATGATTTTAATATTACGAGAGAGATTTTTATACGAGGGAAATAGATGCGAAAAATACAAATGCGATGACGTGTGTAAATAATCATCATTATCTCCTCTTCTCCGCCTCCCGCCGCCCCAGTTAATTTTAAATTTTTCCCTCCTCCTCCTCCCACTTCTCCTACTCCTCCTACTCTATCCGAATTTTTCTCGTACCATTTTTTCCATTACTTTCCCGCTTTGATCACCTTTTCATGGTCATCATTCTTTTATCCTTATATGGAAAACGTGATTCGGGGGAGGGGAGAAGGAGGAAAATGTTAAATGAGAGGAAAAAGGGTTTATCTGACACTTTTTTTTTAAGGTTGAAAAGGTACGTACTAGTATAATCGAATTTTTTTTTTTGTTAAATTTATTATTACGTCATATAATTATTACGCTGCACAGAGCTTTATCACTTATTATTGTTATTAATATGAATAATAATAATAATAACGAATAAATTTTATTGATTAATAATAATAATAATAATTAATATTTATTAATCTTATTGTAACACTGCGGTCCACATAAATAATAGTGTTTATAAATAATAGTAATAATAATTAAAAAAAAAAAAGAAAAGAAAAATAGGTTTTTGTATTTTTTTAATAAATTTTATGTCTCTCTCTCTCTCTCTCTTTATCTCTCTCTGTCTCTTTACATAATGTTAATTAATAATAATAATAATACTTTTCACGCGGATAATTATTAATAATAATAATAGTAAAAATAGTTATTATTAAAAAATTTTTTTTTAAAATCAATTTATTATTTATTAATTTATTATTGATGACGTCACGTTAAAATTGAGATTTATGTATTTATTTATTTATTTTACGGTTAATAAAATTTATTTAAAAATTAATTAATTAATTAATTAATTATCCGGCGTGATTTATATATTTTTTATTTTAAATAATTTATTTCCGTACTAATAATAATGATAAAAAATAAAATAAATAAAATAATATGCTTGTAAATATGCTTTGGCTTTAAATTTATTAATTAACTATTTATTTATTTAATTATGTATTTATTGATTTAGTTTTGCACTTTAAAAAAAAATAAAAAATAAAATTTTATTGTAAATAATTTTTAATAATATTAATAATGATTAAAATTATTAGAAAAAAAAAATTTTCGAATAATGCGGGTGATTATGTTATTAATACGCGCGGTTATGTATTAATTTATTTGTAATAATAATAATAATAGTAATAATAAACGATAATAATAATAAAATCGGTTAAATTTAAAAAAATAATAATTTTTATTTTTTTTCTTTTACATAAATTTATTTATTAACCGTGCGTATTTAATAATAATATTTTAATTATTAACGGGTCCTCCTTCTCCTTCTCTTCTTCTTTTATTTATGTACATAATATTAATAATATTGATAATAATAATATTTTGATCACGTTTAAAAATAGTTTTTTTTTAATTGCACACGTTAGAATTGCCTTTTAATATATATATATAATTATAAGATTATATTATGTTATATATATACATAAAATTATATTGTATTTATATGTAAAAAGTTATTTATTTATTATTATTAATAAAAATAAATAAATAAATAAATAAAATTTTATGTATGCGTTAAATTTTATAATTGCTAAAAATTTTATGCTTGCTTATTAACATTATTTTTATTTGTTTTATTTATTTAATTTTTTAAAAAATTATTAAGGATTTTTTAAATTCATGAAATTTTCCCGCGCTTTTTTTTAAAAATTTTTTTAAAAATAATTTTTATTAATACTTTGGGCGAAATGTATTTATCACGCGAAAAATTACGAGTAATAAATTATTTTGATAATAAAATAAAAATAAATTTTTATTTAATTTCACCGACGGCAAAATATACGAATGTGACGTCATAAATCATAAAATCCTCGTCGTCGTCATTCGTGATGACGTCAATCCCAATTGAATTTCCGAAATGGAAAAATAAATAAATAAATTACGGAAACGGATATGGCGGGCGGAGGAAATGATGAGTTATCAAAATCCTTTTATAAAATGATAAAACAAAATTTTATTATTATTATTATTATTAATATTATTAAATAATTATAAATAATTTATTCGTAATTAAAAACTGGAGAAGATAGTGATCATAATAATAATAATGGAACGAGGAAAAAAATAAAATAAAAAGAAAATTTAACGATGTAATGGAATTATACGTACTTACGTCATCGTAATAATTAAACGATAATAATAATAATAGACGGGGATTTTTAATAATGATAATAATAATAAATTCAATTTTCGTTTAAGTGGTCATCATCTCTTCCAGTCATGGAATTTTTTATGGAAAAATCTTTCGAATCATTCCTGTTAAATTTCGATTTGTCTTTATCGAAATCGGAGGATTCGTCTGATTTGTTATCATCGGGACGTTGATGATGATAATAATAATTATTAGTTAACGGTTTGTCGTTGGTAAAATTAACTTTATGCTGTTGTAAATTATCCTCTTGATTTTTTATTTTACGCGTATCGCATTTGCTTAAATTATCGTTAAGCGACGGAACGCGAAATTCTGAATTTTTCCTCATATTTTTCCCTGGAGAATCATCATCATCATTATTATTATCATTATTATTATTTTTTTTTGTCGTTTTAACCGGAGTCATCGGACGGGAATAAGACATTTCCGGTATGCTGTGAAATGCGTGAATGGATTCGGATCCGCTCATGCTCGTAATTTTCCTCATTTTTATTTTATTATTTTTTCTTCCCGGTGTTCCTGGAGCGCTTTTCCTTTCTCCAAAATATCTCTGTAAAATGATGACGTCATTATTTTTATAAATAAATAAATAAATAATTTTAAAAAATTTCAAAATACTTACGATTCGTTTCTTTATTTAAAAAAAAATGATTCGTTATATTATTTTATAATTAATTGGTAAACTTGGCAACAACGAATCAAATTTTTTTTTTATTTCGATCGATCGATCGATCGATAGATCGAATAAATATTAAACGATAATAAATAATTAAAATATATATGTAATTAACAATAAAAATTTGTTTTCAAATTAAAACTACAAAATTTTTAAAAAATTATTAAAAACTACATAATACGTATGAAATTTACAATTTAAAAAAAAAATTTTTGACCGTGTGTGTTTGTGTTTGTGTTTGTTTGTTTGTTGTGTGGGTTGTTGTTGTTGTTGTTGTGATGTCGTGTCGTGTCGTGTCGTGTGTATCTAAAAATAAAAACTAAAAAAAAAAAAAAAATTTTATTTTATTTTTATTAACATTTTTTTTTTATTTATTATTAATTATATTTCAAAGCCAATACATATTCGTATATATATTTATTTATATATCGTAATGTATATTATAATAAATATTTATATAAATTTTAATCACGTGATAAATAAGAGCGTAAATATTATTATTATTATTATTATTAATAATTTTTTTTTTTTTATAGTATAAAAATTAACTTAGAAACAATAATAATAAAAAAAAACTATACAAAAAAAAATAAAAAATGAAAAATCAATAAAAAAAATTAAAAAAAAGTTATTGGGAATCGGTCAGGGACGAAACCAGGATATTAATAACTTTTTTTAGGCATTTTAATCGATGTTGTTAATAACGGTAATAATAATAATAATGTTATTTAATAATAATAATTTTAAAGAAAAATCGATAATTACACGGGGGATAAGAAGAGGGAAAGGGAGGGAAATTTTTTTATAAATAATTTAACGATGAAAGGAAGCAAAAAACGCGGAGAGGGGAGGGGAGGGGGAGGGCGTGAGAAGAAAAAAATGATTAGATAGCTTTTTTTTTTTTTAAAAAAATTTCTTTTGTGCTGCCAGTAAAGTTGAAAGATGCTGTTGAATTAATGGCGGTGCTCGTGTGTCGATGATACTACACGTGTACAAAGAAAACAAAAGAAAATTTTGAAGAAAAAAAAATTTTTTTTCCTTTAACCGTCGTCTTGTGATGTTTCGGAAAATGATTTTGATACAGACGTATGAAGCGGACTCTGCGAATTAATAAATGAACTAAATAAATAAATAAATAAATAACGTGATCGATCGATCGATCGATAAATTTCAAATATCGATTTATTGGTGTTTTTATTGATTTTTCTAATTTTCAATTGCAAATCGTGTTTATTTATTTATTTACGTGAGGAGGAGGGATGAGGGTGGAGGTGGGGATACCTGATTTCCAGAAAATCCACCATCTGAACTAGTTGCTGAAATTTGTTTCAGGTATGTTTTATCATCGAATATTTTAACATCACCTCCTCCAGGTTTATGTTTGACATTATCAAGTGATCCAATTTTACTTTGGGCTTTAAATTCTAATTTTTGATTTTCGATCTGGAAAACAAAAAAAAAATGGCGTGTTTAAAATCGGAAAATTTTTTTTTGTTTAAAAAAAAAAAGATTTTCCGTACCTTAACGGTTCCACCACCTGGCGTGTGTTTTAAATTATCTTTAGAACCGACTTTTGATTTTGCTTTTTCTTTAAAGTCTAATTTAATAGACTCGATTTTCTTATCACCGCCACCAGGTTTATACGTCGTGTTATCGAGCGAACCTACTTTTGATTTTGCTTCCCATTGCAATTTTACTTGAGGAATCTAAAAGAAAATTTTTTTTAAGGAAAATGGGTCAAAAAAAAAGAAAATTTTTATATAAATTATTATTATTATTACCTTTTTATCACCTCCTGATCGAACGTATTGATCATTTTTGGCTTCGATTCTCGATTGGGCTTTGCTAAAATCAATTTTATGATTTTCTATTCGAATATTTCCACCACCAGGTTTATGTAGAGTATTTGCAAGGGATCCAACTTTTGATTTTGCCGCTTTTAAATTGGGCGATGGTGCAGCACCAACTTGTACTTTATTCATTGGAACTTCTTTAAAATAATTTTAAATAATTAAAAAAAAAAAAAAAAACTGTAATAATGATAATAATTATAATAATAATAATAATAAATTTATTACTTTTATTCAGGGGAGTCTGAGGAGCTGTAGTACTTTCTGGTGTTTTTGGCAATGATTTGGCTCTGGGAGTTCCTGGAGATTTCAATGGTGTGCTCGTGGATAAACTCAATGGGCTTCTTTGTCCGGGTCCTGGAGATCTTGAATGAAGTTTTTTAGGAGTCGGAACATCTCCGTTTGTTGTCGGTTTGTTCGTCTGAACAACAATCATCGAGATTATTTCGGTAAGTTTGTTTTTTCAATTAAAAATTTTATTTTATTTTTTTTATTACTCACCGAATTTTTTTTTATTTGTTCCGATTCTTTTCTATTTTCACCTGGAATTGGAAAAAAAAATGGCGATTATTTCGGTTAATTAAATGTTTAAACAATTAACATTTTTCTGGCATTTTTTTATTACGTAATAAGTTCAAAAAAAAACTCTCAATTTAAAAAAAAAATGCGTAGAACTCAAATGGGTCAATTTATTTGTTTTTCCCGTAAAAATGACGATGGAAAAAATACCGGAAGTGAATAAAAAATTATTTATTTTTATTTAATACACAACAGGTACATGAGAGGTGGTATACCGTCGGTGAAATAATAATTAAACTCACCACATTTAAAATAACGCATTTCTTTTGAATTATGAAAAAATTGTAAAAGTTCTTCTTCCGGTTTAATTTTATATATTTTTCTTTACGTTTTACTCCGTAATAATTTTGCATTTTCGGTTTTTTTATTTTCGATGACGTCGTTATGACGTCACGTATTTTTCTTTTTTTTTTCGGAATTTTAGCAACTTTTGACGGGGCGGTATAAATACTTTTTAGGTTTGGATGATACATGGGCGTTTCATCGACGCCACATTCATTTTCCTCGACGTTTTTGTTTTTTATATTATTATTATTATTATTATCGTTATATTTTTCCAATTTCACATCTAAAATCGTTTTAGGTTTTAATGGAATTTTTGCCGTGTCTTGTTCTTCGAAAAATTTTATATTTTTGTAAACCAATCCCCCGGATTTTAATTCTCGATTTTTGTGGATTTCTGGAATGGATTTTAAAGGATCCGTTGGTGGTTTTCCATTTTCCGACTCGTTTGGTTTCGTTTCAGGTGGTATTGATGACGAAGACAGAAAATTTTTTTCGTTAATCGTTGGTATGTTGCTGTCGCCGGCCGGATCTTGTGATTTTACGTCGTTTTCTTTTTTATTTTCCTCGTTTGTAATTTTTTCCTGCTGTAAATTCAATGTCGAAAACGATTCTTGTTTAATAAAAGTCGGGGGGGTTTGTCTGCCATCATTTTTTTCAATCGTTTTAAATTCTTGCTTTTGTATTTTTTCATTCGAACCGTTTAAAAATTCGTTGGAATTTTTATGATTCAATTGAATTTTCTGTTGGATTATTTCCGGTTGTTGGTATTGCGGTCTCGTATTATAAAGTGATTGATTTGAGGATTGACGTGATAAATTTGTTCTTTCTTGTATTGGAGGTCTTGTTAAAGGTCCCGGTGCCTGAAATCTCTGCTGTTGCTGTTGTTGTTGTTGTTGTTGCTGTTGTTGTTGTTGTTGTAGTTGTTGTTGTTGTTGTTGTTGTTGCTGTTGTTGTTGTTGATGTTGTTGTTGTTGTTGTTGTTGAGAATTTTGTAAATTTGTATAATTTCTTTGCAAATCTTGAGAATCGATATTTCGTTGCTGTGGTATAGGTTTTTGCGGATAGTTCGAAACATTATTAACATTACCCGGTTGCCTATCCTGTTGGATCTCCGAATACATTCTGGGACTCGGTCCTCCTCCTTGTTGGGGATTTTGTTGGGAAAATCTTTGCTGTCCGTATTGTGCCGGATTATGCGAATTATTTTGATTAAAGTTTTCTATTCTCGTTTGAGGTTCCATTCTCGTAAAATGATTTTGCTGAGTAAAATTTTGATTTATTTTAACTGGATTATTTTCCAAATTATCCTGACGCGTTTGAATCCTTTCGTTCGGACCTGGAGTTCCATAAAATTTTTGATTTTCAAACATTTTTTCCATGATTTCTTTTAATTATTTGTTTTGTTGTAAATTGTTTAAAGTACAAAAAAATATGCGATTCGTAACCTTCACGCGAGTTTTTATTACTTTAAGTAAAAAATAGATTATGACAACATATAATGAAAATAAATAAATAAAGTTTAAAGGCCACGGCAAGCTACTAATAATACGTTAAACAATTTTTTATTTGTAAGGAAGAACAAAATAGAAAGTTTTTGTTTTTATCTCATTGGTATCTTAAATTCCAGTTTGTTTTTTTTTATTAAATTTCACCTGTGTTATCGACACGAAAATTATTATTATTATTACTATTAAAACTAAATGAATTTTTTTTGAAACTATAACCTAATGCAAATAATAATAAAAAAATGTTTTGTTTGTTTTGTTACTATCACTAATATGTGTTTAAACTGACTGACAGAAGATTGAGTTTTCATTTTTTTTACCAAAAGGGGGGTAAAAGTTCGTGATCAAACAATTTCTTTTTTTTTTTTTGGTAAATCGTATCTGTTGGATTGTGTTACCGATTTTTTGTTTTTTTTTTTTTTTTTTCTCATTTTGTGTAATAAAAAATTTTATTTTTTAAAATAAATTTAAGTAAACGTATTTAATGTTTATTTAATATGGGGGAAAAAAAATAAATAAATAAATAAATGCGTCATGCACGTATATATGAACGAACGATTGCGCCTAAAAAAAATTTTTTTTTTTACTAAAAATAGGTCATCGAACCAAAAAAAACGAAATTTGACGACCGAAATGATCGATTGATGATGAATGATGTGAGAATGTTGAAAATTAAGATTTTCCTCCGCCGCCCCCATCCCTCACACACACCCCACCCTTTCCTTCCAGCGGAAATTATTTTTCTGATTGTTTTTTTTTTTTTTACAATCGAAAAAAGGGCAACGACCTTTAGAAAAAAATTTTTTTTTTCCAAAAGAACGATAAAATCGAATTAAATTTTTAATATCGAAAACGAAACCTTTTGAAAATTATTAATTTTCCGGGGGGGAGGAAGAAGGGGATGAGGGTCGTAATGATAACTTTCAGGTATAAAAAAAAAGGTATAAAAATTTGATTCATCACGCGGATTTCTTTATATCATATTTTTAAATAAAAAAAAATTATTATCATTATTAATTTTTAATTTTCACGCTTAAACAAAAAAAAAAATTCGAGTTAACCATTTGGGGTTTCGTAAAAAAAAAAAATGAATCGATTTTTTAAAAAAATCAATCAATCGTTTTAATCGATATCGATTAAAAATATTTCATCCCCATAATCATCCCTCGTTAATAATTTTTTATTGATAAAAAAATGAAATAAGAATTATTTGAAAAAAAAATTTTTTTTTTTAACCGTAAAAAGAAATTATTATCATTATCGTTTAAACCCACGATTTAATAAATAAATAAATAAAGTTACATAAATTAGAATAATAATAATTATTATTATCATTATTAAAAATCATTAATCACAATTCAATAAGGAAGGCGTTGAAACATAAATTTTATTAACAACGACAATAATTTTTCTAAAAAAAATTTATGTAAATAAATTTGAATTAATCATCATTATTATTAATTCTTTTAAATTATTATTATTATTATCATTGATATTAATTGATTTGTTATTAATAATTTATAACAAACTTAATTCATTATTATTATTATTATTATAATCGCGTTGATTAAAAATTTTTAAAAAAAATTAATCGAATGAATTATTAATAATAATTATTATTATTATTTAGTGCGAGTTTTAAAACCTTAAAAAAATTTTTTTTCCATCATTCGGGGTTAAAGTTCATAAATTGAAAAAAAAAAAAAAACGTTTAAATATATTTCCCCCCCCCTCCCCATTAATTTGTTCGTTTGCGTGTTTTTTCTTTTCCGTTTCCGGGAAACAAAAAAATTTTTTTGGTTTTATTTTTATAAATATTTCTTTTAAAATTTTATTTATTTTTTTTTTTTAATTTCGATGCTTTTCCTTTTCCGGTCGATCAAAACAAATTATTATTATTATTATTATTATTATTAATAAGAAAAACGTTAAAATTTGAGTCGTAGTAAAAAAATGAAAATTCGTTACACAATTATTATTTAATAATCGGTTTGGCTCTTACTACTTGACTTATAGAAAAATTTATTTATTTATTTATGTAATAATAATAATAATAATAAAATCGTTTTGTAATTAATAAATAAGTTGTTATAAGAAGGCGTTTCCAATCAATTTTTTTTTTTTAAATGTTGTCAACCTGGTTTTTTACTTCCTCGAGGAATCGATTACCGAACGGTTCGAAAAAAATTTTTTTTTTAAATAAATTTTAACGAATCATCATCATCATCATCATCATTTCGCACTTTTCGGCCATTTTGTTTTTTTTTTTTTTAAATAAATAAATTTCACCTGACATTTGACACTCGTTGCTCGGTTATTAAGAAAAAAATATCGTGAGAAATGAAAGAAATTTTACCCCAAAAAATTTTTTAATAACTTTCACAAACTTTTTTGTTTGTTTGGAAAACTTACTTTAAAATAAATATTTCTTCTGCTTGCTGCGAGGGAATTAAAAGGGGAGAAAAAATGGTGGTTGAACATTCATTTAAACGAACGATGATTAATGATGAAGTTTGAAAAAAAAAAAATTTTAATTTGTTGTTTCGGTTTTGGGGTTTTCTTTTTAATTTAAAATTTTTCGTGTCATCACGTTCGTCTTAATCGTCCCCCCAAAAACTAAATCATTCTTTATATAAAAAAAAAAATTTTTAAATCGAATCCCTCATTTAGTTAAAAACTAAATAAAAAAAGTCGCCATTTTGATAAATTTTTTGATTTTTAGTTTTTTTTAAAAAAAAAAATTAGGTTTGTAAAATGTGGGAATCGTTCGTTTGTTCGTTTGTTCACTACGCCTTCATTGTTTCCTATAAATACCGGTTTTTTTTCATAATAATAATAATAATAAAACGAACGAGTTTTACCGTTCGCAGGGCAACAAACATCGAAAAAGTAGTTGA
>NW_002987253.1:430374-441195 GCF_000006295.1 Pediculus humanus corporis | reverse complement strand
ATTTTTTTTTTTTTTTTTGATTTTGTTTGTTGTTGTTGTTGTTGTTGCAACAACAACATATTAAGTTGAACGATCTTTTTTTAATTAAATGTTTAGCTTATTGTTTAAAAAAAATTATCGCGTGAAATATCATGAGTTTTTTTTAAATTCTTACGTAATGTTTACACTCGTTTAATTTAAAAAAATTTTTTAAACATTGTTATAAGAAAAATACCTTTAAGGTACGACAATAAATATTTCCCTCATTTTTTTTTTTTTTTAGGTTTAAATAAAAACTCACCTAAAATTTATTTATAAAAAAAAAAAAAAAAATTTCCTCGGATTTTTAAATGAGAGAGAGAGAGAGAGAGTAAAACCAAAAAAATTAATTTTTATCTGTTGAAAACTTATCACGAACTGACAAAATTACATCGCGAATGCTCTACGATTATTATTCGTTTATAAAAAAAAATTTCCTTTATTGATTGCCCTCATTGTTTTTTTTTTTTTTTTTTTTTTCGGGCGTTTTGTGAATTGGGGGAGTTTTTCTTTTAGTAACCCAATTAAATCCCCCCCCATCTTCCCGGTTTTTTTTTTTTTTTTTTAATTAAACGTCTTTTTTTAAAATAAACTATTTAATGATACAGGCAAAAATTAAATTAACTTTTATTTTATTTAATAAAATTAGTAAAATTTTATTAAAAAAAAAAAATTCAAAAATTACATAAACGTTCAGACGTAAATCGCAAATTATGTCGGACTAATTTGTTATTTATTTATTTATTTATTTTAAATTTAAACAATTAAACGTTTTAAATAATAGTAATAATAATAATAATGGTAAACAATACTAATTTTTAAATTTTTTGTCATCATTTTTTCATTTGAAATCTCATGCACGCGATTTGTAATAATAATAATAACGAAGGGGGAAAAAGTAAAAAAAAAAAATTTTTTTGCTCGAGAAAAAAAAATTGTAATAATAATAATAATTGCAAATTTGTGTTACGGTCCAAATCGTATTTTTCCGTACCTGGTACGAAGAAAGTTTATAAAAAAAAAAAATATTGTCACATGACAAAAAAAAACTTTTTTAAAATAATTTTAATTTGGTTTTTTTTAAAGTTAAAATGACTTTATCGACAAAAAAAATTCGTTAACAATTTTCTGTTAGGATTTGATAAATTCGTAAAACGTGCCCGAGAATATCATCATCATCATCATCATCATCATTAATAATTTTTATTTATATATTAATATTATTTAAAATAAATCGATTTTGAAATGAATATCGATAATTGTTTTAAATAACAAAAGAGACAAACACACGCATAATAAATAAATAAAATTTTGTTTGTTTAAATGATAATAAAATAAATTTTGCATAAAAACAATTTCTGGGGGGAAGGGGAGAAGGGGGGGAAAATGAAAATGAAAAGATTAAGAAATTTTTTTTTTTTTGGGATTCCTAACAAACGGTAGCAAAAAAAAATAAATTA
The DNA here is from genome assembly GCF_000006295.1 of Pediculus humanus corporis. Taxonomy (NCBI): domain Eukaryota; kingdom Metazoa; phylum Arthropoda; class Insecta; order Psocodea; family Pediculidae; genus Pediculus; species Pediculus humanus. The sequence goes on along the minus strand of NW_002987253.1, from coordinate 439,717 downwards.
AAAATTGACGTTTGAAAAAAGTGTTTTTTTTTAGGGGATCCGGTTTAGAAAAATACAATTAATAAATATTATAAATAATAAATAAATAAACAAAAAAAATTTTTTGTTTTTTTTTTTTTTTTTAAAGAAAATAAATTTCACACGAAACATGCAATAATATATATAAATAATATTATCGGGGTTGATATAAAAAAGATTGACTCTGTATGGTACCAAGTTAAACCCATGAATAAAATTTTAATATTAATATAAAATGTACGCAACACAAAGTTTTTTTATTCGAATTCGAGGGATCGAAAGAAACTTTTTAATTATACAAACAAACGGAAAAGGTTGTCGGACTCGTAAAACAAACATTGTACAAACGAAAACACCTTAACGATCGTTAGTAAAACTAATTTAATTTTTTTTATGATAAAGTCCAGTTTATTTAACGAAAACGTAAATTTTTATTTATGTCCTTGACAATGAAAGAAAACCTAAACTAAATTATTTAAATAATCATCCTGCTACTCTTTAATAAATTAATTAATACGCCACTGAATAATTATTATTAATTATATGAGTCAAAAAATTTTTTTATTTAAACAATAGAAAAATATTCTCGTAAAAAATTTCTGTAACAGTTTTTTATTTTTTTTTTTTTTGTTCTATGGAAAAAAATTGTTTGTTTATTGTTTTTTTGTTTAAAAAAAAAATAATAATAATAATAGCGATTCGTAGATTTTATACCGTGAATTTTGTAAAATACTGTTATAAAACAAATAACATATGTAATTAAATAATTAATAAGTTATTAAAATATTGGTTCGATTATTTACCCGGTAAGGATTCTTATCAGCGTTCTTATCAAAATAATAATAATAAGTCTTTCATAGATATTTTTATAACGATTTCGATTAATTTAATAAATAAATTATTGACCTTATGATTTTTATTTTATTCGTGGCATCAGAAAAAAAATAATTTTTAATAAAGTTGTAACGGAAAACAAACAAACAAACAAACAAAACCGTTAAACAATAGAAGAAATCGTAACAAATGTAAAGCACGTTCTTTTCTATTTTTTTTTTTTTTTTTTGTAATATTTAAATTAAGAGAATGAATAATGTGGAGATTTAATTTTTATTTCGGTTAATAACTCAAATAGGTGGGGAAGAAGGAAATTTTTATCACAACACGATATAGTTTTAAAGGCATTTAAAAAAAATTTTAAATTATACGCAATTCGTTCGTAGTTATAAATTATTTAAAATTACATTTATATTTGTCACCCAAGGCTTATCAGGTAATTAAAATTATTAATAAAAAAAAAATTTTATACAACTGGAAAATTTTGTAATTTTCAACAAAAAAAAAAAAAAAAAGATAAAATACGTGTTTGTGATGTTAAATAATATTTTAAAAAAAAAAAATTTTTTTAAAACGTTTTGCAATCATTTAACTTGTTAAATTTTTCCTTCTCCCCTCTTCCAAAAAAAAAAATACAAAAGAACATATATTAACTTGACAATTTATTACCGTTGGAAAATTTTATTTTCCGTTAAAAAAAATATATATCGAAGCATTTCAATAATAATAATATTTGTTACGGTTATGTAAAAAAAAAAAAAAAAAAAAAAACAACTTCAGAAAATATGGGTGACGACCTCTTTTAAAAGAATACGAAATAAATAATTAAAAATTTTTCTTATCGAAAAGAAAATGATAAACTATCGTTTTTATCAAAACAATTATAAAGAAAAAAATTATTTTCTTATTAAATAAACCGTATTATTATTATTATTATGGTCACTCTTAAACACGACAAGGCTCTTATTTGTCGGGGTTGTTAAGCATTTATCCCAGGTCTCTACCCGATTCCTTAGGGACAAATACTCGAATATCGGTGGTGCTATTTATAATATTTTCCGAAGATTATTATTATTATTATTATTATTATTATTATTATTATTATTATAGATTCGATTTAAGGCTTTTTGCAGGTATAAAAAATAAAAGGTACACATAATTTAAATAAAATAATGACGAATATGCGTGAATTTGAATTTGGGTCTCTTGATTAAAAATTCCTGTTGGAAAATATAATTCTTTTCCCCTTATAAAATTTTACGTATTTATTATTATTATTATTATTATTATTACATTCACGTCCTTTAATAAAAAAAAAATTCAGCCCATTTTTATGTCTCTGCCTTTAAATTAAGGAACGGTTTGTGTCGTTATGTATATTATTATTATTATTACCATTCTCGGGTGGGGTTTTAGAGTAATGAATAAAATTGAAAATTGTTTAATTTTAATGCGTTTTTTTTTTGTTTTTTGGTTTACGTAATTCTTTGAATAATTCATAAGCTATGAGATTATTTGGATGATTAACCGAATTAAAATATAAATTATTTAAAAAAAAAATTTTGAATTTAAATTTAAAATAAATTTTTCATTACATTATTAACAATGGCAAACGTTCGAAACGACAAAAATATAATTTTAATGTCAACATAAAAAAGAAAAAATTGGATTTGAATACAAGCCAGAAAAATGTTAATTTTTTTTTCGCAAATTTAAAAAAAAAATATATATATATATTTTGAAATATTTTTATTTACCTGGTGATGATGCCAAACCATTTGATTCTTCATTGTGAAATTGAAGGGGGCCATTATTAGAATCCGTTGTTGCCCTTGTCGGCATTGTAGAAACTTCCGTCATTTTCTTTATAGAAAATTTGCACTTGCGTATTTACACACTGATAAAATAAAAATTTTTTCCTTATTGTATTTTAAATACGACACGAAAAAAAAAAAAAAAAAAAAAAAGATAAAACTTCCTTTATTTACATTTTACACACAAAAAAAAAAAACTTAAATCAATAAAAGACAAAAAATACAATTAAATTATTATTATTATTATTACTACTATTGCGTTCTTTTTGTTGGAAAAATCTATTTAGCCGAAAATAGAATAACGCACGAAAGCCTTTTTTTTTTAGCCTTTTTTCCGATCGGATTCTGCGCTTTTCACGTATTCACAAAAAGGATTCCTTTGCGACTCGAATTTTTTTTTCCTTTTTATTTTCTTTGACGACGTGAAAAATTAGTTTAAACCATAATAATAATAATAATTGTTTTAATTTTTAATTTTTTAAATAATTTGAAAGCTAATAAAAAAGTTTGTAGTTATCACGAAAGTTAATTTGGAAATAAATGATGCATAAACATTACAAGGTCTTCTTCTTTAAACATGGATAAATTATACAAAAATTAAATGGATGACCTCAAACGCGGAAAAAACGCGGGAGAGGGGAAATGTGAAAATAATAATAATAATAATAATAATAATAATAAATTGTTTACACTAAAACGTATAATAGGACGGAAAAATTTTCTCGCGTACGTTATATATAAATAAATTATATTAATTCATCGGTTTTCGATAATAAAATTAATTTTTAACGGTTTTTTTACTTAATTAAAAATGATTACGTATTTCGAACATTAATTATGTCACGAGATATATATAAAGATAAAAATTATTGGTATTAATTAATTAATTGCAAGATTATTTAATCGTTAAAATAATTAATTTATATTGGAACGTAGGTTAAAAAGATATTTTTTTGAAAAAAAAAAAAAAAGTAGTTTTAAAACGTTACAATAAGAAAAAAAAGTCGATTTGATAACTCACTTTACTTTAAACAAAAAAAAAAAACCGTTGACAATTTTGAATTCGTTCTCGAACGAAAGTTTAAAAAGATAACGAAAAATCTTTAATCGAATATTTGCGATTTGAAATTATGTTTTTTGTTATTTTTTAAATTTCACACACGAACGATTTAATAATATTATTATTAAATTATCGACATGTTTCGAATAAAAAAAATATCGTTACACACTAAAAAAAAAAAAAAAAAAAAATTAATACTTATTATTTGAAACGTTTATTAATTATCTGGGGCCTCTTCACTCGCGTTTAAATTGTTTTCTAGATTGTTGTGCGGGTTATTATTTAAATAAGATCAGTTCTGCGCATGCTTCGCTTTCGTAATCTTCAATATTCTTTTTTTTTTTTTTTGGTTTCTACGTTATTTGTTTTCCCTATCGGTGAGATTAAAAATTAATTTTTCACGTTTAAAATAAGGCCCCAGAATTTTGCTTTTAATTGCATTTTTTTTATCTCATTCTGCCTTCTTTGAAAAACGCAATTTTTTTACTCTATGGATTTTTAGTCAATTTCAATTAAATAACGTTTTTTTTGTCTATTTTTGAATACGGACGGAAGTTATTAACAAAACTTTGTGTCTTAATGTAATTATTTAATGAAAAATAAGTTTTTTTAATAATAATTTTAATGATATATTTTTCATTTTAAATTACGAAAAATGTACGAGTTGAATTACAGCAAGTAAATAAGAGTAAGTCGTAAAATTTATTATTTGACCTAAGTAATTGTCATTTATCTATTTTGATATTATTTTGATTGAACTTAACTCCATTATTCTGTTAAAATCAATTTATTAAATGACCGATAAGACTTTAATTAGCGTGGGTTGGTTACAATAAATTTTTTGCTCTTTATTTTTCTGTCTTTTTTTTCTATTTTAAAATTTTACTTTTAGTTGACATTATTAAAATAATTACTTAATTAGGATTTATATAATAAATGCTCCTAGATTGATAGATTTGTTTTATATAAAAAGATAAAATGCCTTGTTTAAACTTAATAAAATAAATAAATTTATTAAAAGTATGAAAAATTTATAAAATTACAAAAATTAAATAGGTGGGATATAATTTTAAAAAGGTCAAAATTTTTTTTTTTAACACTGTCTGCAAGATTGTCGGCAGTTGAAAAGCATGTAATTAGGATTGACAGCACATTGATTGTCAGCAGCCCAAGATGGACAGTATTCATTGTTATCCACACAAGACCCAGATGTAATAAGAGTCTGATTTCCAGCCATATCACAAGTGTTGCAAGATCTGGCACAGTAAATAGTCATGTAAGATGGATTATTTGTGCATTCACCAATGCTAGCCCACATTTCGCATTCCTTGTTATAGTTTTCACATTTTTTAGCTGGAAAAATTCAAAAAATAATTAATAATTTTCATTAGTTGCTGGTTTTTATTAGCAAACGTAGGCATTCGGTAAACGTACAGCATTGGTTGCAAGACTTTTTGCAGTTGACCAACATCCAGTTTGGATTTTTGGAACATTCATTCCGTTTACTCCAGAAGCCACACAATTCATGATTGTCTTCACAATCGCTTGTTGGTACTGTTGGTTTTATTTCTGATATTTCATTTCCGCTACCGCCAGAACATTCGTATAATTTGTTAAGTTTTATTAAATCTTTTTCGCTAAAACCGATTCTCTGTCCCAAAAAGTCTCCGTCTCCGCTTAAGGGAACGATTGTAGGAGATCGTCCATCTTTAGAAAATGAGTTTCTAGTATAATGCATGACAGAACCTGATAATAAAAACCGTAAATTTTAAAATCAATATTTAAAAAATTACGCCGTTAATTATGACACAATATATTACCGGTATCGTAAGAGACACCAAGCCCTTGTACCGTATTCCAATCGTATTTGTTAAAATTAAATTCCATTCCAGGTATGATGTTGTCCCATAAAACAGACACGTAATTATCTCTGTCTGGTCTACTTTGTTCGTGCCAAAAACCACAAGCGTGCATCAATTCGTGAATAATTACGCCTTTGTAAACACACCCTGGCCCCAATGAAACTTGTTGTTTTTGTCCGTTTCTACCCACTAAACTGCTGCATCTGCATTCCAAAATTTTCTATTTAGGACACAGTTTTAAAAATAAATAATAATTTAAATGTCTTAGACGAATTACCCAGATCCCTTGAGAAGGTAAATGTAATCACTTTGTGTAGTTCGTGGTACGAATCGAATGCAAGTTTTTGTTTGGTAGTCGTCAAAAGCTGCTGCAATCACTGCTCTTTCTCGTTCATCTACAAATTTAAAATGTCTTTCAATTATTTTTTGCCTTACTTTTATATAATAAACGTTAATAATTATATCATACCGAATTCAGCGGTAATTACATAAGGTATGACACCTCCCGGCCATCTTAAACTCATGTCTCTGATGGCATTACGACCCTAAAATGATATTTTAAAGCCGTTAATAATTAGTCAAGTTAAAAAAGTCATTAAGTCGTTAAGAACTTACATTGGCTGGGCCATACGATGAATTTACATTAACAATGTCACCCTCAAACAAACCTGCTGCTTGAATAGGATCAGGTGTATTTTCATCCATAACCGGTCCAGAATGTTCTGTAATCAAAAAAATATATTTTTACCACGATTTTAAATTATATCATAACTAATTTCAAAAATAATTAGGTCCTTACCCATTCCTCTAGCCTTTTTAAAATCTTCTGGGGTTAAAGGTTCTCCTGGTACTTTCTTTTCCTAAAAAATAATAATAAATAAATATTTTTCTAAAATTTAAATAAGTTTAACAAAAAATTTTCAAATTACTTCTTCGGGAATTCCTAATGGTAAATCACTGAGTTCTTCACCGAAGTCAATTATACCATCTTTATGATCTCGAGTAAGATCTTGATCCTCATCTTCTTCTCCAACATCTTCATCATCTTGCAACACATTATTTTCCCATGAATTAGATGAACGAGAATTTGTCGTAAGTGCTCCGTTAGTAAAATTATTAATTATTAAAAATGTTAGAATAAAAAAAATAATAGAAAACTTAATAGTTTCCATTTTTTTTTTTCTGAAAATAAAAATTTATTAAAAATTCACAAATTACTGTTCAGTCAGTATAAGTTTATGTAAAAAGAATTTTTTCCCTTACTCAGAAAAAAAAGGAAAATTTTCAAAATTTTTTTTTTTTTACCAACTTACCGGTGGGTTAATTTTTTTAAATAAATAAAATATAATCAATCGTTTGCGGATTGTCAAAAGAATGACCTTATGCGACACTGACATTTACTTATATACAATTTTATTGACTTTTTATCAATACCGGTCAAAATAGAAAAGGGGGGAAAAAAAAAAAAAAAAAAAATTGACTAATTGGTTGGTACCAGGGGCAAATAATTTTTTCAGTCAAGTTTAAATTTAAGCGTTAAATTAAAAAAAAAAAAAATTCATTGAACTTTTAAAATCACCACCGATAGTAGATAACATATGGTATAAGCAGTCCCTTATCGTTCGACCCCCATTTTTTTTTTTTTTTTTGTAATTTCGCTGAATAAAAATAAAACTACAATGTTACTCACTGATAAAATAACAGTTATAATTATTCACCTGGACTTTAAATAAAAGTATTTATTTCCGTTATAATTATTTAAATTTGTTTTATTATCTATAAAAAAAAAAAAAAAAAAAAATTTATCCGATTATTTTTTCGTATGTAAAGTTTTTAAATTAAAATTCTTTTTTTTTTTTGCTGAATGAATTTTCAGCAATATCAATGAAACGACACGAATTTTAAAAATTTATACAGTTTGTAAGAATATTTATACACAAGTTACAAATGAATAATAAATGTTGTAGTCTCTATAAAAAAAAAAAAATGAATGATTTAAGGTTTCCATAATCTTAAAAGTCCATCTTCACTGTATGTACATAATAAATTTTGATGAGGATGATGAGCTAAACCTATAACTGCTTTTTCGTGTACCTGAAAAAAAAATTTAGGATGATTTTCCATTGTGAAAATGGGGAAAATTCTACTTTTTGACAAAAAAAATTTACATTTAACGTCCTTTCCAATTTTCCAGAACCTGTTGAAAAACAATATAAGACTAAATCTTCACCAACGCAATAAATCCAATCTCCTCTGGGTGATATTGTAGCACACACAAAATCTCCACCTTCTCTTTTTCCACTTGAAAACGAACGAACAATCTATCGAATAATAATTGGAAATTAAAGAATGAAAGTTATTAATTGAATTATAAAATAAAAAATTTTATCGTACCTGTCCTTGCATATTCATGATCACAACAGTATTTGAACGACTGCAAACTACAAAATGTTCAGGATTTTTAGGTAGTGGAATTATAGTGTTGACTGTAATATCTCCAGATCCGAGGGATTTAAATGTGTTTGTACATTCTGTTGATTTTATGCTCCAGTATTTGACGGTACCATCAGATGAAGCACTTAATAAATAATGTCCATCGGGAGTGAAAACAACTTCGTTTACAAACGATGCATGCCCTCGAAATTCTTTTAATGTTTTCCCAGATTTTAAGCCATGTATTCTGATTGTTGTATCAAAACTTGCACTTAAAATTTGACTATTGTCTCTAGAAAATTGTAAACATGTAATTCCTTTGGTGTGTGCTTTTTCAAATTTTCTTAAACACTGTCCAGTTTGAATTCTCCAAACTTTGATTTTTCCTTCTTGCGAACCTGTTGCTAACATTTCAGAATCTCTACTGAAAGACATGCATAAAACCGCTTCTTCCATCATCATAAAATTATCCTGGAAAATTTATTTTTAATGTCAAATTTGTATTAAGTGTAACGGTAAAAATTTAAGTTTAAATAAATGATTTAATTAACTACCTGAGCTTGATATTTTAAATCTTTTCTAATTTTACCAGTTGTGAAATTCCAAACTTCGATAAACCCATCAAAACTCCCGGTAATTAAATATTGTCCATCTGGAGAAAATTTAGCACATTCTACATGAGATTTTTGTCCGAATTTTATTTGTTTTGATAATTGGGTAGGGAATTTTTCATCTTCTTGATCTCTCATGGCAGCCTTTCCCCTAAACAAATCGATAGTTGTACCTAAAAAGTAGTAAAAAAAATTTAAAAATAAATAATTATTTTTTTAAAATTTCAGAAGGAGCTATGAGAAAATTGTAAAACCTGGAGGTAATAGCCCTTGATGTTGTTGCCATTTCAATGCTTGTCCAAGAAGTGCCAACAGCCTAGATGATGGTACAACTGATACCTCTCCAGCAAGAGCTTGAGCTATAGCTGCTCTTCTTTTTTCTTTACTCGAACCATCAGGATAAGCTTCACGAGGATCAAAATAAGACCTTGCCAATAAATTTTCCAAATGAATATATCTTTCAGCTTCTTGCTGTTTCAAAACAATCATTGGATCAGTTTGTCGCAATAAAGATCTTGCTGCTCCAAGCTCACGAAGTTCTATCAATTCTAAAACAACCTTAATTAACAAAAAGGTATGTGATTACAAATACTTTGACTAAAAATATTAAACTTTGAGTAACATATTAAAATAAGTAGTGTAACATAAAAATTTGTTTTGTCTTTACCTGTTCGTAAAGATCTATCAGTTTTTTATCGGGCAATTTTAAAG
>NW_002987253.1:427578-429991 GCF_000006295.1 Pediculus humanus corporis | reverse complement strand
GGATTTGAATTTATCTTATTACTAACTCGGCTGATTCTATTTCTATTGACATTTTTTGTAATTACACTGAAATTAAATAAAATTACAATATAAAATAAATGACTTTATTTTTTTAATTATTGACCAAATTGTTTTTTTTTTTTTTTTTTTTTGAATTCAAGGGTGGCTTAAATATAAATAAAAACAATATTAAGTTTGAATTATTTCGGGGCCCTAAAAATTACATAACTTGTTCTTATGGCTTCATAAAACCGTCTCCCTCCAAATTTTATAATAAAAGTTTGAAAAATGACAAGTCTAATTGCTTTATGTAAAAAATATTTTGGAGAATCTGATATTTATGCTGCTTTAGGAATTACAAAAAAAGCATCTGAAAAACAAGGTATTTTGACAATCAGGTATTTTATTATGTATATGATTTTTTTATTTTGTTATAATTAAAAATGCTTCTTTGTATATTTGTACCACTGTAAGTGGAATATTGTTTTAATATGACAAATTTTATTATAAAACATTTAAATGATAATAACATTTCATAATTGCATTAAGCAAAAATTTATTAAATTTTTTTTATTATTATTGTTGAGTCCATAATCTGTCAATAACTTTTCACAAATTATTATTTTTGAAGTTTTTTTTTTTTATTTTAAAAATTTTGTCATAAATAGTATATATTTAATAATTTTATGTATTAAAATAGAATTTTTAATAATTAATCATTCTTTTATAATTTATAATTAATTAATCTGCTTTGAATATTTATTAATAAAATGAAATTAAAACATTAATGAAACTAAAAAAGGTTAATTTTTATTTATTTATTATCAAAAATCTAATAATTCTTTTTAAAATCATACATAAATGGTTTTTTTTTTTTAATGTAATAAATTTTAAACTTTATTATTAATTGTATGTGATTTGAATAACATTTTTTATTATTTACAGTGAAAAAAGCTTATCATAAATTATCACTTAAAGTACATCCGGATAGAGTGCCCGAATCAGAAAAAGAAGAGGCGACAGAAAAATTTAAAGTTTTAGGAAAAATTCATTCTATTCTTAGTTGCAAAGAAAAAAGATCAATCTATGATGAAACAGGTTGCATCGATGAAGAAGATCATGTATTTGAAGATTTCGATTGGATGAGCTATTGGAAAGCAGTATTTAAACCGATATCGGAAAAAGATATTAACGACTATGAAAAAAAATACAAAAATTCTAACGAAGAAGCGATGGATCTTAAAAAGGCTTATTTAAATGGAAAAGGTGATATGGATTTTATATTAGAAAGCGTACCATTCACTAACTGTGATGAAGAACCAAGATTAAGAGAAATAATAAATAGGTTTATTGAAGATGGAGAAGTACCTGAATTTGAATTGTTTAAAAACGAACCACCCAAAAAGGCAGCTAGGAGAAAAAGAAAGGTAATTAAAAATCATATATTTTTTTCATTTTTAACCTTTTTTCATCATTTATCATTGCCTACTACTTGCATAAAAACCCATACGCGTAATATATCAAAATTAATTTCCCATGGTTTTTTATATTCCATCGTAATATCAGACAATCATAAAAATTAAGGGGTTTATTGATTGAACACACGCACGTTTTGAAATAATAATTAATAATCATTTAGCAGTACTATTTATAGTTTACTCCAAAAAAGAAAAAAAAAAGTAAGAAAAAATTCATTTTCAATATCAGGCAATCATGCGATTGAAAGGTTTTCATGGAAATTTTCTTTTTAAAAAAAATAAAAACAAATAAACAGATCTGATTTAAATGATTTTTATTTTAAACTTAAAAAGTTACACTCTAGTAAAATTGAGACTTAAAACATATCGTGTATGATTATGATTTCAATAAGAAATTCTTCGACATAAAAAAAAATTTCAATTTTTTTTTTTTTTTTTTCTTCATCTTTTTCTTCCTTGCATTGCTTTATTCTATTATTATTATTATTATTATTATTTTTTATTGTTTAAAAGCGAATAATTCGATTTGCAGTCGTAAATAAAAGAGTGCACGAGTGCTTTTTTTTTTTTTTAACATACGTTCACACGTTATATAAAATATGCACGCATGGCTAGAAATATAAATGTAAATTTAAAAAAAAAAAAAAAAAAAATGAAGGAAAAAATAAGGAAAGAAAGGAAAAAAGTACGATTTATGCGTGATTTTTTTTTTTCCGGCATCGACTAATAATTTTGACCAATAGTAATAATAATAATAATAATAATTACAAAAAAAAAAAAAAAAGAAACAAAAATCATTATTATTTATTATGATTATGTATTTATGTACCCTACGTTTCTACCAATAATTAATTAATTAATTATAAATCGTTAAATTCACGATGAATAAAAAAAAGAAAAAAAAAAAAAAAAGTAAAATAAAATAAAATAATAAA
>NW_002987253.1:408304-427357 GCF_000006295.1 Pediculus humanus corporis | reverse complement strand
GGGCGAGGGGAAGGAGGGGAAAATGCAAAAAGGACATGCGGGAAGGGGGGGAGAGGGAAAAGGGAAAAAATTTAATAAAAAGAGGACATGATGATTGGTCGCACAAACTCATTAATTTAATAGAAACAATAAGTAATTAATGATATTAATTTTTTTTTTCTCTCTTCTTTTTTTTCTCTATCTTTCTCTCTCTTTTTCATTTTCCACATGATCTCTGGATGATGATGATGATGATACATTTTGAAAGTGGGCTTTGGAAGCCAAAAAAGCAGAAACGTTGGCTGCATCCCATGATTTATCCGATGCGACAGGAGAGGAAACGTTGAAATTATTGATAGAAAACAATCATAGAGATCGTGGAGAAAAAATGAACAGCTTTTTAGATGAGTTGGCCGCCAAATATGGTGGGGGAACCGGAAACAAAAAAAGCACACCTAAATTATCTGGAAAAAAAAGGAAACGCAATTAGGCGGCAAAAATTTGTTATTGTTATGCTATCGTTTTCATCATCATCATCATCATCATCATCATCTCATTACTATTATCATTACTATTATCGTCATCATCATCATCATCATCTCTGAACTTTTTTCTACAGTTTAATATAATGCACATATTAATAATACAATAAACAAAACAAAAAAAAAAAAAATTCATGTTTGACTTATTATTATTATTATTTTTTTGTAGAAGAAAACAAATGTTTGTTTAAATAATTTCTTTTCTTTTTTTTTTTTTGAAAAAGACAAACGAATTGAATTTAAAAACGCGTGATTTCATTTACCGGTTTAAATAATTAGTATTAATAATAATAATAATGATGAAGATGATGATGATAATAATAATACTTCGAGAAAACGTTTTGCTTTTTTTTTTGTATTTTTTTTTTTTTTGTTAAATTAAATTTTCTTTTTGATCGTGTGAATAATTTTCTTTTCTTTTTGTGATTTGAAACCGTGTCCATTTTTATTATTATTATTATTATTATTATTATTTAAATAAAAAATTTTTTTTGTTTGCATTAAAACTTGATTTAAAAATTTATTTATTTATTTTTTTTTTTTGTTGGTAAATTAGGAAACAAAATAATCACGGTAATAATTTTATTAATTTTTCAAAATTACTTAGAATAATAATAATAATATTAATAAGATCGCCAAAGTTACAATTAATTAATGAATACATAAATAATAATAATAATGATATTAAAGTCGTAATAATCGGTTACGTAAAAAAATATAATAAATATTTAAAGGCAGTACGTAAAGAAGAAAACTTGACCTTCAAATAAGAATAACGATTAAGATAAAATTAATTTAAACCAATTAATTATACATAAATTTACGAATAATTATTTAATAAAAAAAAGAAAAATGGCGACAAACGAGTCGAATAAGAAGAGAGAGAGAGAGAGAGAGAAAAAAAAAATTATTAATTGTAAATTTTTCTTCGCACGTTTACGTTTCACTGTTGTTTTACGTTTACGTTTAAATATGACCTCCGATCTTTAATTAAAATTTAGTTTTTATTTTAATTAAACGAGTGTCGAGTAAGTAAATAAAAAAAAAAAATTAAATAATTTTCACTTACCTAGGAGGTAAACAATTTTCTAGAGTTGGAACAATTTTGGGATCAATTGAACTAGGGAATGAAATAAAAAACTGAATAATAAGGCGACCTTTTTCAAATGGGTTTTTATGTTGAGGCATTCCTTCATCTAAAATCATAAAATGATAAAAAATTCAATATCAAATTGCGCAATGATGGCCAATGTAATTTATAACTTATTATTATTCTCCATCTTACCAGATACATATTTCAAATCACCAGGTTTGATAACTTCACCAGGCACACTTGTTATAACCAAATCTCTGTCGTCCAAGGTTTGAATAACTTTTTGAAATCCGCATAATGCTTCAACTAAATCTATATCCATTCTCATCACTAAATCATTTCCAGATCGTTTAAAAACTTCATGGGCTTTTTCATCGAGAACAATTATAATATCACCAGGTTCTAAACCAGGTTCTTGGTCACCCTCTCCACTAAATACTATTCTCTGACCGTCAATCATACCCTTATCTACATGCACCTCCAAAATTTTTCTATCTCTCACCGTCTACACATTCGAAAAGAGAGAAAACGATATAATTTTCATATTATTATTTATTTCTTTTGTTACACAGCGAGTATAAAGTGTAAAAATGATAAAAAAGATCTAACCTTATTTCCTTGACATGTTTTACATTTATCTTTTTCACTGATAGATTCACCCCTTCCTTGACATTGCCTACACATGGTTTGAATCTGTTGAATCATACCAGGACCCAGCTGTTGTGTGTGAATTTGTATACCAGTACCTCTACAACCTCCACAAACTTCTACAGCTCCCTTTTTGCCTCCTCGCCCTAAGAGTAAAAAATAAGTCGTCAAAAAGTAATTTTTTTAAATTACAAAGACATTTCTTACGTGTAATTATTGAAATTCAAGAAAATTAATAATAATAATAATAAGAACTCACCTTGGCAAGCAGAGCAAATTACATTTTTTTGTAGGGCTAATTTTTTAATTATTCCCTTATATAGATCTTCCAATGTAACGCTTAAAGGATGAATAACATCTTTTCCCCTTCTTTCTCTTTTTCTGCCCGACTTTCCACCGAAATGTGTATTTCCTCCGAAAAACATTTCAAATATGTCCATGGGAGATGAGAATCCGCCACCTCCTAATCCACCTTCTTTGATAGCCTGTTCCCCTCCTTGATCATACAATTCTCTTTTGTCTGGATTAGATAATACTTCATAAGCTTGGGAAATTTGTTTAAATTTTTCTCCCTCATTAGGATTTTTGTCCGGATGGTATTTTAAAGCTAATTTTCTGTATGCTTTTTTCAATTCATCAAGAGTGCAATTAGGTTTCACACCCAGTATGTCATAATATGTTGTTTCTTTTACCATTTTACTATATTTTAATTATCTAAATAAAAAATTTTGAAGAAAAAAAAAAAAAAATGAAATTATACAATATAAAAAATAAATAAAAAAATTCAATTAAATTTTACAAAAAATTGTTAAAAAAAAAAAAAAAACGAATTTAAACGAATTGAAATTACAAAAGTGGCACTGAAGTACGTTATGGGCGATCAATAATGAGAAGAAGCAAAACTGCGGAAAACCTGATTGCAAATTCAAGTTAAAAATTAGAGTTATATAATTAAAAATAATATTTTTTCCACAATAAATTTAATAATACCGTCAAATCTATCGCAATTACTTTTAAAATTAACATCTCATATCTCAAATTTCAGAAAACAAATGAAGGAAGTGATTTTTCTTTCTTTAATTTTTCTCATATGAGTCGAATGCAATGTCGACTTTCGCCACATTGTTTTTCAATTTTTGTTGAAAGGAGAAAAAAAAGAAGAAAAAACATGGTTTTTTTTTTTATTTCAAATGTAAAAATTTAAATAAAATGCTCTAGTTTACTTTAATTACACACTATTGAAGTAATAATTGTTGCAATCGCCCATGACTAAGATTTTTTGAAGAAACGACGAAAAATCACAAAGCGAATGTCGATATAATAAGTAACGTTACTAGAATTTCTTTAAGTTAATAATTCTAAAAATGTCGTTTAATATAAAATAACAAATAAAATCAAATTAAAACAAACTTACCGTGAGCTTAAATTTACTTTTGTCAAATCTCAAACAAATAATGTGTAAAAATTAGCAGCCCGCACAATGAATTCTCTAATATTTTCACTATGTTTTCCAGAATATTCTACGAAACTCGAGAACAGAAACTAGTTTTACGCACTCTAACGGTTTGCACGAAAACTAAAAATTTTAATGAAATTAGAATCTTTTTAGCCTTTGTTTGGTAATTAAAAAATTAATTTAATTTTTTTTCCATTTTTTTTTAAACAGTAAAATAAATAAAGTAAATTTTTAAATTACGTTTTTATTTTTTTCTTCAAGTAATGATTAAGTTTTCTCTTTTGTAATTTTATTAAAACTTGTGAATTGGTTAGTGAGTCGTCAAAGTAAATTGGCGTCTGCTACTCATTACGTTTTTCTGGAAGCATCTTTTGTAATGACTGTTCACTTAATTTTAGATTTCTGCGAATTTTTAAAGTTTAAGGTAACGGTAAGGTCATCGAATGGTATTAAAATAATAATAAATGCACTTATTTTGTAAAAGAAACGTTTTTTTTTTTAAAATTCATAATTTGATTAATTTTTGGTACCGTACGATCAAATTCAATGTGCAGGTCATGTCTACCTGTTTTTAAATTTGGCAATGATAATGAATTTCTCTTCCTATACTTTTCGTGACCTTACTTAGTGTTTCATTATTGTGGTACTTTTATACCCTACTGATTTTAGATTTTGATTATATTAGCCTAAAACTAAACAAATTTAAACTAATTCAAACCAATTTTTACATGATGGCTCATTTAGTATTACATTATTGCCATTCATTTGTGCACTTTTTATTGTTTTGTTAAACCATAATTTACTTTTATTAAATATTTCAAAAATTAATCCTTTAATAATTAATTTTTTTTATATTATTAACATTGTATTTTTTACTTATTAGGATAATTTAAATATTAAGTTTAGGTTTTTCTACTTCTGACTTAATGCAACACTTAATTTTTATTTTTTTTTATTATGTGTGATACTCACATTGTTGCTTATTTTCTATATTTATAAATATTTACCACTTTTCTCAGTTTTTTAGTAAGAAAAACATGATTTACCTAGATACATAAATTTGATAAATTAAATAAAAATGTATTTCAAGTATCAAGTATTATATTTTATACTTAATTTGGAAAAAAAGGAGAGAGAGAATTGTGCATTTTTTTTTTTTTTTTTTTTTTTTAAATTTGCTATTCAAAGTCATGAAATTACTATTTAATTAATAATTTATTTATGAAGTTTAAAACATTTGTAAATGAAAAAAATTATATAAAATAAATAATTACCATCCCTAGATAATTTTCTCAAAAAAAAAAAAAAAAAAAAAAATTCTCCCCTTTTTTCCAACAGCTTTTAATTTACATTTTTTTCATTTTTTTGATTACATTTCTTTTTTTTATGTCACGATTCTAACACTTATATATGTATGTGTGTTTTTTTTTTGTTTTAAGGGATTTATGCAAGTCATCACACGTAATGGATTTAAACTTATGGTTGTGATTGTTACTGCAGCCAAAATCAATTTAATAATAATTATACTTTATTTGCTTCTCTTATGTGTGTGTGACGTGTCATAAAAAAAAATTTTTTTTTTTTTTTTTTTTTACTTATTAGCCTTTCGTGTTGCATAACATTTTCATTGTAGGGTGATCGTTATCGAACAACGAAGAAAACTTTGAATTTTTTTTTTTTTATTTTTTTTATTTTTAGTTTCCAGTTTTTTTTTTCTTTTCTATATGAGCAATCAACTCATAAATAAATAAATAAAGTTTTTTATATTTTTTTTTGAAAATTATTCTCTATCCAATGCGAAGAAAATAATTTTATTTTAATCACTTTATTAAATTATCACTTATTTAAAATTTACCACAGGGTAATAATAATAATAATCACATTTATATAAAAAAATCAATAGTTTTTTTTTTTTTTTTCGAAAAACGAAACACACATATATTTAAATATATTTAATTTATATATATATATATATTTAATAACTTACAAATCGTTATAGGAACCATGTCAAGTGCAATTAAAAAAGAATTTTTATATAAAAAAAAAAAAATAATTAAAATTGAAATTATTATTATTAATATCTTTAGGAGAAAATCGATCTTAGAAGAAAACTATGCCTTATCATTATTTATAACAAAAAAAAATTTTTTTTTTATTTTAATTATTGGCATTTAAAATTAAATAAATTAATATTCGTTTACTTAAAATAATTGATTAATACTTATTTTAATTTTAATTTTTTTTTTTAAAAAGAAAATTTTCAACAACTCTAATTATCTAACATTAAACTTTTTATTTATTTATTTATTTATTTATTATGGAATGATTTGAATCTATAATGCGAAAAAAAAAATTTTAATGAATCACACACAAAACTATTGATGAAAGATATGGCTAACGTTTTAAATATAATTTTATTGTTCTTATTAAAAATTTAAGATATTAATCCCTCCTATTATTATTTGTGAATTGTGTAAAAGAATCGTGTGTTAGTTATCACACGCATACACACACACACACACACGAATACCTTCATATAAGGTTATTATTATTATTAAAAAAATCTTGGAGTTGATGTTGATTTTTTTTTTTTTTGTAATATCCCTTTAGTGACTAGACATGAGCCAAATATTTTTTTTTTTTTTTTTAAGAACAAAAGTATGACGTTACTGTATACATTTTTTTTTTTTTTTGTTTCAGTTACTCATGAGTACGATTTTCAATTATCATTCCTGACTGTTTTCGCTGTGGATTCCAGCTACGCTATCGACGCATCCCTGCGGTGAATTACTCGTACTGTTGCTGGTGTTCAATGGAAAACCTACGCCGTTATTTAAATTTGAATTATCCGGAGGTATCAAACCTTCTTTGACTCTTTTTTTCTGTTTCATTCTTCGATTTTGAAACCATATTTTAACTTGAGTTTCATTTAATTGCAACGCGGATGCAATTTCTATTCTTCTAGCTCGTGTTAAATATTTGTTAAAATGAAATTCTTTTTCTAATTCCGTTAATTGTTTGTTTGTGAAATTAGTGCGACCCGTATTGTTCTGACATAGGAGTCCAGGATTGTTAAGAGGCATACAACTAGATGATGGCGTCGTGAGCATTGTACCATTGTAACCGTTGTTAACGAGACCGAATTCAGACGGTGGAGTCGGCGGTATTTTCGGACCTGGACACAAACAAGTAAAACATATTTTTATTAATTATTTATCTATGGAAAAAAATCTCGGTGATAAATTTTTCTCGGTGTGTTCGTGACATTGAATGAAATCCATTTAACGATTTTGACGGGTAACATTGTTTTTAGAAAAAAATTTTATTTTATTCGGCACTGCACAGCGCGATTTGATTCACTGTAGAAAGGCAAACAAAAAAAAAAAAAAAAGAAAATGTAATTAAGTTGCAACATCATGTATTTTTGTCTAATTTCGAGCAAATTAATACACGTTTAGAGTTTAGTAAAACTAAACGTAATGTTTTTTGGATTTTTTTAGTTTGTTTTGTTACTTAACTGACCAACTAATCGGTCACATCTGCTGTCAGTTTCAATTTTTTGGGATGAAAGAGTTGATTTAGAAATTTTTCATTTGTCAAAATTAACAGATGACCGGACGCTCACATTTGTTGTTGTTATTTTTTTTTTGCTTTATTGTTTTTACAAAGGAGGCGCAACTACAATCACGGAAAACAAAAACAATAATAATAATTTTCTTTTTCTTTGACAAAACGTGGGTTTTACATTATGGGTATAATATTTTGTATTTTTGTACGAAGCGTCTTTAATTTTTCTTTTTATTATTAATTGTAAGAATTTTTCCACTTGGTGAATTTCTTATTTTTTTGATTCATTCAAAAAAAAATCTTAGAGGTCAGTAAAATAACGCCATATGGTAGCGCGAAATCAGGCATAGTAGTTGTAAGATTCGGGGAGACCCCATGGGATATAAATTTTTTTTGAAAAGTCTGAAAGGTGAGACCAACCAACAGTGATGGATGAGGAGGTGGTTAAAATACCCCGAGAATAGAAAGGGATTTTTTCCTACATTTTTCTCCTTTTTTCCTTTTTTTTTTTTTTTCGTACAAAAAGTTCCAAAAAAGAAAAAAAATTTAGTTATTGCACAAATCATTTAAAGAAAAATGATTATTATTATTTTTTTCTCTTCTAAAAACTTGCGTAGTCTTCTTAAAAATGAAATTTCAACATGAAATAAAGTCTTTTCAACACCAGAATTTTACATTAACCGTAAAAGCTCATGAAAAACGAAAACAAAAAAAAAAAAAAAAAAAAGTGAATGGCAGTCACTCTCGCTGATGGGATTATGTAAAAATGAAAAAAAAAAAAAAAAAAAAAAAAAACTCGAAAGGCTCAACGACGCCTTAACATAACCAAATTGAAAAGGTAATTTTTTTAATGGTTCTCGGTTAAGTTAATCAAAACTAATTTTTTTTTATTTAATTTCAAAAGGAAAGACTTTATATACGTAATGATAATAATAATAATAATATTTTATCGCGTGAAATTTTTTCCTTAAAAAAAAAATAATAATTCGAGTAAGTAAAAAATTTTTCCCGATTTTTTGTTTTCTCCAGGAGAAAAATAAAGTCATCGCGTTTTTTTTTTTATTTACTTTTCTTAATTGTTGAAAAAAGCATTAAAAAGAAAAGAGATAGAAATAATCACGAGAGAGAGAGAGAGATTGGGGGAGAGAGAAAGAAGAAAAAAAAATGAATTTTGTAAATTGATATTTTGTTTATTTGCCATGGAATCGGCTGCTAAGAGATATCTTTCATTTTCCAGGTCATTCCAGTAATTTTTTTTTTTTTTCAAATAGAAAAAATTTTGAATGTTTTTTTTATTCATCATATTTTCCCATTAAAAAAAAAAAAATTAGGGATTGAAAAACAAAAAAAAAGGGAAAATTTTTAATTTTTCCCCGTTCAGAATTTCACTTTATTTTTTTTTTTTAATAAGCTTTTGTTTTTTAAAATAATTTTTTTTTTTTTGTAATTTTTGCCTTCCAATTATAATTAATGTAACCATTAAATAAATTATTTTTTTATTTAATTAAAAAAAAATTTTTTTCTTTTTTTTTTAGTTCATATGTGTACGGACACGCACACGCACATCGGGCTCCAGGAATCTCAAGATTGTTTACATTTTCATTACGTAAGAATTTCATAATTTTTTTTTTTTTTTAATTTAAAATATTATTTGCGAAATTGACTTGTCACACGCACTGACACACGCACACACGAACAAGGGCTGATGAAAACCTTTGAAAACAAGAAATTTCTCACAAAGTTTGGAAAATCGTGTCAACAGGATATAAAAAAAAAAAAAACAAATTTGAAAAGGATACGTTGGTATAAATGCGAGAAGAGATCGATCAAACGGACAAAGAAAATAGTCAGAATTGACCCCTGACAATGAATCAGAACTGTCTCACTGGAAAGATTGATCAGTTCTTTTTGCTCCTTTAATAATTTTATTCTTAATACAAAAAAAAAGGAAAAAATGGAAATGATAATAATAATAATAATAAAATGGCAGAAACGGGAGGTGGTTGTTGAATGGTAATATCATCGCATATTCGTTCCGAAACGAAAGGAAAACCGAAGGCGACAAAACCTTTTACTGCAACCACGTCAGAACTTGGAAAATTAAAAATTATGTAAGAAAAATCATTATTATTTCCCATTATTTTTTTTTTTTTAAGAAAGGTTTGCAAAAAAACGTTTTAAACAGCCTTATCAGATAATGATAATAAGCTTTCATATAATTGTAATTTAGGTACGCGTAAGGCTCGCCTTCGTAAAATTTTATTACTTATACATAAAAGCCTAAAAAAATTTTTAAATTTACTTATTACAAATGTGCGTGCGTGTGCGGTGCCTTTAATAAATTTTATATGCGTTGATAAAAATCATTTTTTTTTAAAATAAATATGTGGAGTAATTGATAATCGACATTATTGATTTTCAATTTTATTAAAATGATTCGAATATATTTTTTTTTTATTGATACCTAATGGGTGTAGATAACAAAAGATGGGTAAAAAGTAGCTTATTAATGATAAAAATATAAATATGTGTGTGCGTGCGTGCGTGTGTGCAAGACAAAATACGTATTAGGTAAATGATAATATCTCATAGAAACAAAAAAAAAATTTTTTTAAATTAATCGTAGAATCGATGAAAATTATTTTTTTATCGATTTTTTTTTTTAGAAATTACTACTACAGCAAAAATAAATTTTTTTTTCTCGATGGCAATAAGCATTTGGATTTAAATCATCGGTTTATTTTTATTATTTAAATAGTCAAAAAAAAAAATTTTTTTTTAATTAAAAGTATTATTTTTAATGAAATTATAAAGTTTTTATTAATCAGTGAGAGAGAGAGAGAGAGAGAGAGGGGAAACATTTCCTGATAAAGGGCAACATCGATTTGTCAATTAAAAAGTTTAAATTTATAACTTTTCGACAAGTGAAATTTATTTGACATTAAAAGCAAATTGAAGTTAAACAATGGAAAATTTAATGAAAGGAAAAAAAAAAAAAAAGAGGAAATGAAATAAATTTAAAATTTTTACTCTTCCTCCTCCTCCCCCCCCCAAAAAAAACAGTTTTTCCGGGTTTTTTTTTATACCGACCTCTGAAAATTTGAGTTACGGTTCATAATGTCGGTTTTATAAAAAAATTTAATTAAATAATTAACGGTTTTTGTTTGATTTTAATTTTTTCAGGTACTGTTTCGAAAGGATGAAGGAAACAAGCCGAAAAAAGGAAAAATTAATAGGAAAAAATTCACCATTTTTTTTCCTGTCAAATCCCGTGGCGATGAGCGAAAAAACGTAATTTTGAACTTTTATAATTAAAAAATTTTAAATTTAAAAAAAAAAAACAAAAAAAATTAAATTATTAATTTCAACTCCCTCCCCCTCTTGTAAAAAGAAAAGGCTTAAACTCTTTTCAAGAGTTAATATTAATAATATTTACGTAGGTGGATAATATCATGTTACATTTTCATTATTTTTACATAGTTTAATACTTAATATTGCATCAAAAAGGGAATCTAATGTTACGTTTATTTGTTTAACAAACGGTCGTAAATTAAGTATAAAGTTTTTAATGTTTTTCTTTTGCGTGTGCGTGCGTGCGTGCGTGTGCGTGTGCGTGCGTGCGTGCGTGTGCGTGTGCGTTTTAAATTCACCTTATATTTTCCGAATTAAAAAAAAAAGAAAGATCATAAATCCATAGATAGTTCGAAAATCTAGTATGATGTAATATCCGAAAAAAAAAATTTTTAATTCCCTAATATTCTATAAAAATAAATTATTTAATATTTAATATTTATTTTTAATATTTATTTAATATTTAATATTTATTAATATAAATTATATTCCCGTTAATTCCCTAATAATAATAATGGAAATGTTAAAAATCAATATGAGATTTGTAGGAATTAATAATTATTTTTTTTTTTTTTTTTTTTTTTTTTTTTTTTTTTAGAAAAGGAAAAAGCTTTGAAAGGTTTAAAAAAGAGGAAACTCCTGGGAAGAAAAAAAAAGTGCGATGTTTATCTGATTCAAGTCCATGCTAATGCTGACACATGGGGTTCTTACATGCACAAATAACTTTTTGGTTGGGTTCGTATATAAACTTTATTAAAATGCGTGTAATACGATTACAAGGTAACTATTTATCCACGCAAATGTCAATCAAAACAACGTAAAAGGGCTGAAACGTTTCTTATCATTTAAAACAACCTTTCTTCGTGGGTCAATATACGATAATATTACGTTTTGTTTTATTCTAAAATGAATTGTTAATTAATTAAAAAAAAAAAAGTTGCGAATGTGCAGAGTATGGTCGTCGTTATTATTATTATTATTTATTTTTTGTCAGTGGAAGGGATTAATATTAATAATTAGTGATGATTTTCGTGAGTTAGATTTAGAATGGGAGAGTTAGGAAATGATTCGAAACCAAATCGAAATTTTTTTTTATTTAAAAGGTGGATTTAATAAATAAATATTTATCGAGAGATGCGATTTATTGAGTTTTAAAAAGATTTATGTTTTTATAGTGCGTGCGACACGAAAAATTTTCGATAGCATAATTTTTTTTATATACAGTAAGATTTTTTTAATAGAAAACACAGAGAATATTAATTTTTTTTTTTTTTTTTTTGTGCAAATGGAGTCCACCTTGGTTGTCTTTAATTTTTATTTTATTAAGAATATCACGTTGGTAAAATTGATTTTTTTCTCATACATATTAAGCTTGTCTGCCTTGATTTAAAACAAATAAACGGGGAAAAAAAAAATTCTCATGCTTTTAAGCTATAAGTTTCGGGGGGAGGAAGAGGTCGCGAAAACCTAAAAAATTTTAGGACGAAATTTCCCGTACGTTTACCGACGAAAATAATTTTTTAAAAAATTATAATATTTAAAATTTCAATGATTAGGTAGGATAGTTAGTAAACGGGATACGACACATATGACATTTTTAAATTTATACAATCAAATCCAACTGATAACGATACGATACGATGGATTTATGGATACATTGAATAATCTTTACAAACATCAAAATCGTCCCCCCAGAATCTAAAACCTTAAATCATTTTTTTCTTTTTTTTTTTTTTGATTCGTTTTATTTATCGTAAAAATAATTCTCTCTCTCTCTCTTTTTTGAAATCTTCATATTTTTATTAAAAAAAAAAAAAATTGAATTCTTACCGTTAGGTTTGGGTACGTTTCTCTTTACTTGCATCCATTTATAAGTCGGTACCGCTTTGCCTATAGACGACTCGTGAGGATTGTTTATATTTAGCAGCCTGTTGTTTTTGTTTTGATTTTGCATGTTTTGAGATGCGTACACGTCATCCGGAGCATGAGTATTTCCGCCTCCCCAAATTTCGGTTTGATAATCGTCTTTTACGTAATGCAAATTAAAATTATCAAAATCTGAACCGCCACTGCACTGCATGTATTGTCCGATTTCATCATTTACGTACCAATTAGATTTATTATTATCTTCCGTTGTTTTATCCATTTTAACACTTTTTTTATTACTAATATTATTATTAATGTTGTTGTTGTTGTTGTTATTGTTATTATTATTATTGTTGTTGTTGTACACTTGATAACTATCTAAATTAGTATAACTTAAACCGTTATCCGACGTGATTATACCTTCGACGTCGCAGTGTTTTCTTATCATTAATTCCTCACAATTTTTTTGATAAACTTTGTCGTTTCTCGTGTAATAAGATGATTGGCAGTTGTAATAAGATGGTTGATAGTGAAAACTTTCTGTCGGTGGTACCGGATAATCGTTGTTGGTCACGTTGTTGTAACTTTGATAGTATCCATCGTAGGTATACGCGTTGTAGGTATCACCGCCGGTTCCGTATCCTCCGCAACTTCCCATGTTCATGGTAGTCATTTTAACCGTGAGTTGTTTTTACCTGTCCGCAAAAAAAAAAATTAAAATATTATATTTTCGTATGAATTCCCTTTTCGTAATAAATTCATTCACATTCGTTGAATGATTAAAATTGATTTTATAATATTAATACGGTAGTTTTTATTTACATGTTTTTAACTGATAAGAAGGTTAAATCTTGATTAGGAAAAGGTAAATGTGCTAAATGATTATTCGAAGAATTGAAAAAAAAAAAAAAAAAAAAAAAAAACTCGAACCCGCATAATTTTTACAATCGATCATAATCCGATGTTTTGATCTGGAAAAATTCGAGAGGCGAAGTAAATATAAAAAAATACGATTCGCGAGAATACAAGAGAGTGTTAAAATATTTTTTTTTTTTTATTCTATGAAAAAATTTATAAAATTAATTTATCGGAGAAATAATTTATTGATAACAAAAATAATTAAATAATAATTTAAAATTTTATCCGTGAAAACGGTAGTGAATGAATGAATGAATGAATGAATGTTTGTAGTACGAAATGATTTTTTTGTTTTTTTGACTTGTATAGACAAAATGTCAAAAGTTTTGTCAAACGTCATTCAATGGTAAACTAATTAACGATAATTAAATAATGTTTGTGTATATATATACTATTTATTAATTGATTTTCTGTTAAAAACAAATTGATGTTAAACTTATCAAACACAAAAAGAGAGAGAGAGAGAAGAAAACAAACACTCCCTCTCGTGTGATAAGTCGTCACGATTGTTCACCTTTTTTTTTTGTTTTTCGTGTTTGTTAAAATTTTTTTGTTCACGTGAATTTTTTTGGTCAAAATGAGCATTTTGTCCGTGTTATTATTAACATAATAATAATAATAATAATTAAAAACAATTATTAGTGTTAAGGATTATATATATAATTTTTATTGCGTTGAAACGTTTTACTACTATTATTATTATTAATTTTTTTTTTTCACACAACGATTAAAAAATTACATAATGACAGATAAATGACGCGTTATAATTAGAAAAAGAAAAAGAGAGAGAGGGAGAGAGGGAGAAAGTGGAAAAAATTAAAAGGGAGAAAATGAGAGAGAGAGAGAGAAAGGGGGAGACAAGGGGAGAATAATTAAATTTCATTTTTTTTTTCTTTCTTTCCTTTCATTCACGGTGTTAATAATAATGAAAAACATGCAATTATTTTATTGATGTTATAAATAGGCTTGATTTTTTTTTTTTTTTCGTGGTTGTAGAATTTTATAGTCACGGCAATTTTTTTTTTTTCTTTCTGTTTCCTAATTAATTTTTTTTTTTTTTACACTTCATTAAAATTAAAATTTCTGACGAGAAATTTTTTTTTTTAATGGAGGAATTATTAAATATTATCATTATTATATTTTATTACTTGTTAATTAATTTATTAACGTGATTTAAAATAATTAAAATAATTATTTACGAAATTCGAATATACGAGTACCGCCGGATTTTTTATAAATTTTAGTATTTGATATGATATTGTGTAATTTTAATAAAATTCAAATTTCGGTATGATTATACTAATCGAAAAGTTAATTTTCAATCGGATCGAATTTTAATTATTTATTAATTAGTATATTTAATAATTTATGTAAATATCACTTAAGTTAAGGGATTCAGTGGATTTCGTAAATAAACGTAAATTTTTTTTCGCTTTAGTTATTATTATTATTTTTTTTTCGTGCCTATGCGAAAATTCATTCACAATGTTTACTCAAAATAAAAAAGCGTAATAAAAATATGAATGAAATTTTAAAGCGCGGTTTTTTAATAATAATAATAATTTTAATTGATTTATTAATTACCAAAAAGTCGAATAATATTGTTTTAAAATTACCTTTTAATAACATTTATTAATAATAATATCTTATTAATAGTATTAAGAGAAAATTCGGGGTATTAACTTATTAATAATTAACTTATTAATTTGTTATATAAAATGTTCTTCTAATCTTACCCGTTTGTTTAATTAGTTTTTCCGTTTAATTATCCGCTATGTGTTTATGTTTGTATGCGCGTACTGATTTTTTTTAATACGATTTGTTTTATTACCTAAAAAGTTTATAAACATCTAAAAAAAAATATTATTTAAAATTCATTTTTAATATATTAAAATTATTATTAATATGTTACGTTTAACAAATTAATAATTAACTTCGTCACAAATATTTATTCTCTACGAATGTTAAAGTTGTAGTTGTTAATAACACCACCACCCAAAAAAAAAAAAAAAACAAAAAAAAAAAAGAAAAAATTTCGGAAAAAAACGCGTAATTAGTTTACTAAGAAATTACAACTAAACTGAATGAGGTAAAAAAAAAAAAAAAAAAAAAAAAATGGGAAAATGTCATTTTATATAATTCGCATTTTAAAAAGTTTGCTTTTTACAAAGGTTAAACGTTTTTTTTTACGGTCAACTAACGTCGGTTCGCATTAAAAAGGCGGATCTTTTGAAAAAAGAAATTTTAAAAAAATGGTAAAAAACATGGTAAAATTTCAGTATGAACCATTCTTCTTAGGGAAAAAAAATAACAATTTAAAATTTCAACACTTTTCGCAAGTTTAATATAAACGTTAAAAATAATTATTCACGTGACTTGATTGTAACCGTCGAGGTCAATTAAATTGACCAATAGGATTTTATCATTTATTTTTCATCTGAAATTTTTCCGAAAAAAAAAAGAAAAAAATTCGTGGGTGCCTTGTTAATTTTTTTTTACACAATAAAATTTATTATTATTATTATTATTATCTATCAAAAAAATTATTAATAATTTCTTTTTTTTTAAATAATTTAAATGAAAGAAAAAAACGTATAAATAATGACCGTTAATTTTTTTTATATAAATTGTACCGTAAAATAAATGAAAAAACGTTGTATAAAAAATATTAATAATAATTTTTAATTTATTTTTATAAAATTATTTTCTGATACTTAAATTCATATTTTTTTTTTTTTTTAGGAAAGCAGAAGAAAAAAAAAATTATTGTCCGATGATAATAATAATGTTTATGTTGTTACTGATATCGAAGAATGAAATAATAATAAAAAGTTTCAAAAGGTAAAATCGTTAATAATAATAATATTTTCATTGATTTTTTTCATTCATATATAATTTTTTTTTTTTTTTTTAAATTCCTTTGAGAAATTTTTTATATTCATTCCATTGTCTGGGGAGAAAACACAGTTTTTTTTTTTTTTTTTTGCGTGTTCCATGTAGGAAAATAAATAAATGATATTGTTTAAATAGGTATGTTTACTTTTTTGATGTACTTCTCACGATGGACAGTTGTCACTCTCACTTTCATAAAAGGATAAAAATCTATCATAACAAACAAAAGTTGTTTTGTTGTTAATAACAATAAACAAAATACAAACGTCATTAAATAAAAGAAGAAGAAGAAGACTTCAATTCGTACAGGATTTTATAAACATTATACAGGTATTAATTTAAAAAACCTATAACTCCATTAATTTTTTTATTTTTAAAATTATTTAATATAGTATGATAAAATGATAGTGAATCCCCACGTTTGAATCCCCGTAATAAATTAATATTTTATTACGTAAGTGTTTAAACATTCGCATGTTTTTTTTTTACATCTTTACAATGAAAACGTATTATTATTATTAACATTACTAAAAGCATAAAAAATTGATTTTCCGACGGATAATTATAATAATTAAAAAAAAATTAGGATAGTAATGAGAAAATTGCGGGGTAAAAAACAAAAATGGCGACGTTTTATTAAAAAAAAAAAAAATTAACGCGCGTTTTGATTAATAATAAAAAAAATCGCGAGTTTTTAACGGCCGTTATTTGTTTACCGGAACACGCGGCGTACGCGGCGGCATAATTCAAATCAATTAATTTAAATAATTTATTAAAAAAAAAAATTAAATTAATAAAAACGTGCGTGCGTGCGTACGTGCGTAGGAGATGAATGAAAGAGAAACATCATAATAATCATAATCGAAAAGTGATATAAAAGGTTTTGAATCATAATTCAAACAAGACTAAAGTGAAAGACATGTTAACGTCAACTAGGTTTGCATGATGTCAAGTATCCGTTCCACTGGATGGTATACCAGATACCTGAACCGAACAACATATCGTGTACATCGACTTTACCTGACAGCATTTTTTATCTTTGATCTGTCGTTTTATTTTTTTTTTATACTCGTCCCTTTTTTTTATTCTTTTTTTTTTTTTTTGAATATTTATTTATTTATTTAATATTTGATCAATTAAAAATTAAAATATATAAGGATCGATTACTTTTTTTAATATTGTTATTGTTTATATTAATTTCCGTTCGTTTAAGTTTTTTTTAATAAGTTAATAACATTATCGTCATCATTCGAATGAAAGAGAGGATTCGGGAAAAAATTATTATTATCATCTAATTTTTTATTATTTTTCAGGTATCTCGAGAAATTTTATTCGTTTGCATCTTCCCTATAATGTGGTCAATTGTTTTTTACGTTCTCTTCGCACCGGAAATGGAACCTTTTTGCTTAGGGGGTTGGGGTAAGTGTTATTTTTACGCCTAAATATCGCATTCAAAAAAAAAAATTTTAACGGTTTTATCAGCGGGGGGGGGGGGAAATATTCGATAAAACATTTAATAATTAATTTATTGTGTGTCAAGGTTTATAAAAAAAAATTCAGAACCTTCGGATAGGCTTTTAAATTTTTTTTTTTTTTAAGCACCTTGAACCATTAAAAAAAAGTTAAAATCTTGCTTTAAAACTAAAAGGAAAAACTAAATTTTATGCACATATTAGTAAATTTAGTTGAAATAGGGAGTAGAAAAATATTTTTTGTAAATGGTCAAATAAATAGGGGGGGGTAAATTTAAAATTTTCTCCCTACGGGATTATCGTACTTCATCTTTAACAAAAAAAAATTTTTTTTGTTTTCAATAACAAGGCTGGTAAACATTTAAAAAAAAAAAAAAATTCTTCTCACGATGTCTCTTAAAAAACATCGACTACGTTTAGGGTTTGGTCTTTTTTTTTTTTTTTTTGGAAGAATTGATACCTGAACAAGTTCACATTTACACGGTACGATTATCTGGGACAAACCACTAAAACCACGTCTGAGTTTCTTATCAAATATTTAATAAATTAACCGGTTTATATATCAAATTTTAATTATTATACTATTTTCGAAAAAAATTTTTTTTTTCTTTTGTCGATCGCACTTTTAAATTAAAAAAAAAAACTTTTCACAATCATAGAGTAATTAAACATTAAATTATCGGAGAATCTGAATTAACGGCCACACGTCGACTAAAGTCGTTTGCTAATAATAAATTTTTTTAAAAATAATTTCGTGAGGAGAGACCACCTGAAGTAAAGCTTGAAGGTAGTTTTCAAAAAAAAATTTAAATATGTCAGTTAAATACGAATCGTGGCAGTGTGTTTACCTTGTCACGTTTTTTTTTTACATTACTATCATAGCAAACAAAATGACAATTTTTTTTTTTTTTTTTTACTTTTATAAAATATTATTATCATTATTATTACATTTTATTAACGAGAGTAAATTAATAATAAATGAATTATTATTATTATTAATTGTTTATCACGTGTCCCTATTTAATAAATAAATTGATAACGTATTGGTGAGTGATTGAATCGTAATCATTATTATTATTATTATCGATGATTTTTCGTCGCGAATGGATTTTATTATTTATTAATTAGCGTCGTGATTGCTGTAGGGGAGGTGGTGGTGGTGGTGGGAGAATAATAATTTTTTTTTTCGTAAAATAAATATTTTCAATGTGAGAAGTCAGTGATTACGAAAAAAATAGAAATGGGTTAAAATTTTTATGAATTTTAAAT
>NW_002987253.1:406604-408284 GCF_000006295.1 Pediculus humanus corporis | reverse complement strand
TTTTTTTTTTTAAAATATGAAACGTCATTTTTTTTTTTTTAAATCTTACGATATTGTCATAAATGAAATATTGATTTTTAATAAAATATTTCTATTGTACACCCTCGAAACGCACGACATTTTGTTTTAAAAAAGAGAAAGAGAGAGAGAGAGAGAGAATGTTTATCCGTTCCAGAAAAATACCTGAATTTTTTTTAAAATGATTTTACTTACATTTGTTCCAAATGAAGATTTTATTTGTTTCAATCATTTATTTTTTCCAAAATTTTTTTTTCTCCCCGGAAAAACCAAAAATCTCAAATTTTAACTTAGGATTTTCTATTCCAAAACGCACACACACGCACACGCACAAAAAATTACCGGAAATTAATAATATAAAATTCTCACCGGAAAATAACAATAATTAAAAAATTTTAATTTTTGTCAAAAAGAAAAAAAAAATTTAACGTAAAAAGACTTACGTGTTAATTATTAATTACAACAGTACAAAGATCTTTTTCATTTTCCGTCGCGAAATACATTTTGTAAAAATTTAAAAATTTCATTGCGTAATGAATAATAATTATTAAAAATGATTTTATTTTTATATACGTAACGTTTGGATTGTTTCGAAACATTAATAATAATAATAATAATAATAATAATAATAATAATAATAATAATAATAATAATAATAATAATAATAATAATATTTTTTAAATACGAAAATCAATCGGATTTTCCGTCAGGAAAAAAAAAAATACATGCGTTTATTTAAATTACACCAACTCGGATTTGATATTACCCAAATATGACAGTTACATGCAATTGCTCTTAAATGTAAATTTAAAAATTTTTTTTTTTTTTTTTAATTACTTTACGAAATCGATAATGATAATAAAAAAAAATCAATTTTATGGAAAAAAAAATTTTTTTTTTAATAAATAATTTGATAAGTCAAACATGATAAGAAAAAAGAAAAATAAAAATTTTCTTTTTTCTTTTAGTTTATTAGAAAAAAAAAGATAAAAAGGTTTTCTGGTTTCTGTTAGTTAACGATAACCTTTTCTTGTTATAAAACTTATGATTGGATTTTAACTTTTTTTTTGACGCGAAAAAAAAAAGAAAAGATAAAAATTATATTAATAATAATAATAATAAAATTCGAATTTTTATTTCTCTTGCCACGAATAAAAATTTGTTTTGTTTCACTCGTCAATGAAACAACAAACGGTTACGATGAGTTTTTTTGTTGTTGTTGTTGTTGTTGTGGCGCCAGAAGATAATTTTTTTTTTAAGAAAATCATAATAAGTTCTTAAGTTACAAAATAACACTGTCGACATCAGATAATATTTTTTATAAAAAAAAAGTTGATGAAACGACCATTTCCCCCCCCCTCCCCCGTCGTAACCACGAAAAACAAAAAAAACGTAGACGACGTGTAAATCGTTTATGTATTTTTAATATTATTATTATTATTATTAATAATTAATTAAATAAAAAAAAAAGGATTTAAACAAATGTCGTCGAATTTAAAATATATAAAATGTCAATTTTTTTTTGAGTATTTATCTACTCCCACGATAGGTTTCGAGTAATTGATATTTATTTAATTTGACGTATTAAAAAAAAAAAAAAAAACGTGTTAATTTTCTACATCAATAAATTAAACGGGGACTCGTAACGTGTATTTAGACAAA
>NW_002987253.1:398694-406381 GCF_000006295.1 Pediculus humanus corporis | reverse complement strand
CTGTCACTTACCCTTTTGTAATACAAGGGTTTCGTTCGTCCCTTCTGAGATTTTAGTTAGACGAATTTATTATTCTCCTGTCACACATGAGTTTTTCTAAATTTATTTAACTTTTTTTCTTTTTTTTACAATAGCCGCCATTTTGTATTTTATTATTAAAAGTATTTTTTTTCATAAATGAAATAATATAAAACGTGAATAGATTTTTAAGGTAAGCGTTAAAAAGTTCAAAAAAATTCCCCACTCAGATGTTTAAATTTTTTTTCCCCCCACCACCCCTGAAATTATTATATTTATGAAAATTTTTTATTGAAATTCATGGATGCCATTCTTTTGGTTTTATATAAATATGTCTTCTGCTTCGAAATGAATTTTGGCGTTAAGGATAAAAATAAAAAAAAAAATTTCATCAAATGTTAGGGAGCCGAAGTGAAATTTGAACGCCGTTTTGTGATTTTTCCGTTTCCGTATTATTATTATTATTATCTTTTCCGTGATAATATATATAAGTTGTTTAAGAAGGGAAGTAAAGCTAAACTCGAACGCATGAGTCTAAAAACATGAGTGTAATAACTGTTGGGCCCCTGGAGATAAGCTAAGTGTCCATGACGAAGTGATCGATGGGCCCTTAGAGTGGACTATATATATATATATACAAAGCTTTTGACACATTTCAACTTTCTTTTTAGAATATTTTATATATTAATATCATTTCGCAATATATATTATATATATAGTATAAAGTAGGCAGCGATGAAACATATTTTAAAAAAAAAAAAATTTCCAGTTATGGAATTTTCCAGGTGCCCAAAAAAAAAAAAATTAAAATTTTTTTTCCACCATATTTATTTAAATTTATTTAAAACTTTCAACATTTCGTTTCGGTAAACTTTTCCATTAAATATTTTTGTTTTTTGTTTTTGTTTTTAAATTTATTCCAAGCAGAAGATATTTTTTTGATAAAAGAAAAAAAAATAAATTAAACGACGGTTAGAAAAGCTAACATTTATAAAAAAAAGTCAAAATATTATGTCAGAAAAATAAAAAAAATTTTGATTAATAACAACAATTGAAAAAATTATTAATGAATTGTGTTACACGATAAAAAAAATAGTTTATAGACTATAATAGTAGTGGTTGTAGTCGTCGTGTAAATAGACAAAGATTTTTTTTTATTAGGTTATTGATAATTTTTTATTCGGTATCGAACGCGATTTGATTTTTACTTTGTTTGCTGGAACGTTTTTTTTTTTTTTTTAGAGAAAAAAAAACATTTGGAAAATATTGTTTTTATTTTAGATCGAGCGACGAGAGGACGGTGTAATGGAGAAAGAGAAAAAAGTAAAAAAAAAGAAGAAGAGAGAAAGAGAGAGAGAGAGTGCACTAATGGCTAGTGACACGTTGTTTGATGGATCACTAGAGCACTCAGGAGGATGGAGTATAAATCCATACAGTCTGAAAACTTATCCAGTTAAAATTTTCCTTTCTATTCAGCTTTTCTAGCTCTTGAATTTGGTTTTTCTTCATCTTCTTCTGGTAGGTTTCTTTGTAAATATGGTGGTGGTGGTGGTGGTGATGTTGATGGTGATGGTGGTGATGGTATTATCATGCATATCGGGTGTTTTAATGGGGTTTATTTTTGCCACATTGTTTTTTCTTTTTTTTTGACTCCAGTTAAAAAAAATTAAATTGTTTGCTTATCATATTGGAGAAGTTTTTTTTTTTTCGAATCCAGTAATATTCATTTACTCAGTTCCAGAAAAATAAACAAATTCAATCGATCGATCGATTTTTACGTGGAAAAAATTAAATAAAAATTCTAGAAATTTTTGTTAATTTTTTTTTTCATAAGGAAGGGCGAGCGGGGGGCGGGGGGCGTTGGTAGGGGAGAGAGTTTAAGTGTAGAGAGAACCAAATTACGAAGTCGTTAAAATTAAATTTCATTACTTTTTTTTTTTGTTACGGTGGTAACCGTAATCAATTTTCGCTGCGTTTTTTTTTTTTTTTTTTACTTACTTTACGTTCACTAAACAAATAGATTGATTGTAAGATAGGAGAAAAAAATTTTTTTTCTTTTGGGGGGGGGGGGGGCACGACGACGTCAAACGTTTTTTTTTTTTTTAATATTTTTTTTCAGAGGGGTAGGAACTTTTTTATTCGTTTTTTGCATGTCACCCGTCATTACGTTCAACATTTGTAATTTTCTTACGTACCCCCGTACACCCACCATAATCTATCATTATCTTTTATTCCTTGTAATTTCTTTTTTTTTTTTTTTTCGATTTCGTACCTTAAATTTAACGCCTTTTTTTTATTCGTTTTGCCCCCATCGAGACTTTATTTGAATTTAACACAAAGAAAATTATTATTATTATTATTACGAGTCATTTTTTTTTTTTTTAAAGGTTCGTTAATGTTAATTATTTAA
Source organism: Pediculus humanus corporis (assembly GCF_000006295.1). Taxonomy (NCBI): domain Eukaryota; kingdom Metazoa; phylum Arthropoda; class Insecta; order Psocodea; family Pediculidae; genus Pediculus; species Pediculus humanus. The sequence goes on along the minus strand of NW_002987253.1, from coordinate 403,953 downwards.
AAAAATTAAATTTTAAATATGGCGGACGTATTTTTTTTTAAAATAAACTTTGTTAGGTGAAAAGAAACAAATGTATAAACACATTTAATTAAAGTTTTATTTCATGTTTTTTCACACCTTTCAAAAAAAAGGAAAAAAAAGGAAAAAAGGAAAGAAAAGTTGATGAAACGAAATGAAAAAGAAAGAAAATTGGAAATTTCTTTTTTTTCCTTTTCTTAATTATTTTCTCAATTATGTTTAGCTTAGGTCATTTTAAGTAAAAATATAAAATTCGAAATAGAAAATAGCGAAAATGCCGTTTTTTTCTTTGGAAAGAAAAAAAAAATAAAATTTTTTTTTTCTTTTCTCCAAAGTAAAAATGACACTGGAAGATGGATGCGATGTTTTTCTAATACAAAAAGCCAAAGCAAAATTATTGTTGGCATATCCAGACACGTTCAATTTTCTTTTTTTTTTTTCTTTTGATTCGTTAACCTTTAATGAAACATTCTGGAGAATTTTTATTATTATTATTATTTCTTATTCAAAATTTATTGAAAAAAATTTTTTTTTCGGTGAGAAAATGTCTTTTTTTTTTGTAAATCAATAAAATTAAACATCTGGATATTTTTTTTATTTTTCTATAAAGAGGATGTTAAGATAATCAGGATGAAGGAAGGATGCTGGAAAAAAATTTATGAAAAAATATGAATCGTTTTGTTATGGGATATGTTGAGGACAATGATCTAATAATTAATCCGCAGAAAAATAATAATAATAATTTTGTTTGGATTTAAAATTTTTTTTCATTTGTTCGTTTTGGAATCCATGAGAATTTTTTTATTTAATTAAAATAATTAGTTTCACAATCGGAAAAACGAATTTGTTATGTATGTACAACGTCATGCATTAAAATTTCCCACACGAAAATCATTTCTCCTTCTCTTAAATTACTTTTTTGTTTTTTTTTTTTTTGGGAAAAAATAGTATTAGGTTTGATTTTAATTTTATGTTTTTTATTTTATTTACTTATTTAAAATTATTTATTAATAAATTTTTCATTAAAAAAAAAAAAAGAAAAACTCATGCGTCTTTTGGAAAATAAATAAATTTAAATTGACAGTTAGCGCTCGCGACGGTGAAAATTAAAACTATATCAAACAATAGTTCGTAAATTTTCCGCTAGGTTTCAACAAAAATAAACAGTTTAAAAACGGTTAAAACGGTTAACGGTCAAGTTGTAGTTTGTTTTTTTTTTAAATACAGGTGGCGGTAGAAATAACTCACAAAACGTGGTGGAAACGATAAATCACCTTAAAGAACTTGATTCATCCCTAGTGACACGGCATATACAAACCATATATCAAAAAAAAAAAGAAAAAAAACGACCCTTGCCTCGGATTTAACTCGTCTTTTGATTTACTGACATCAATGATGTCTATATTCATTCGTGTTCTCGTCACTTAACAATGTCAACAACCGGTCATAAATTTATTTTAAGGTTTTTACTTTTTTTTTCTCACTAAATATTCAAATTGTTTTGTTTTTTTGCTAAAAACACACCTGTCAGAATGTACAAATGTTACCTTTCTGTTAAGTCGCTAACAACAGACAAACAACAACAGCTACACACCATTATCACTAATTTTTTTTTTTTGATTGTAGAAAATTTGAATGATAACAACGTAAAGAATTTTGCGCCATTTATTATCTTTCATTTTTATATATCGATTGATTCGTTAGAGTAAAAGAAATCATAGAAAAAAGGCGGAAATCTTACAAACAAACAAACAAACAAACAGGTGGCTTTTTGTAGTGTATATTTTTTTTCCCAGGAACAACAACAGAAAAGTGATAATGTAAATTAAATAACGATGGGTTTTTATTGTTTTGCACAAAAAAAAAAGTCAAAAGGCTGGGTTTAAAAAAAAAATGAAAATAAATGAAAAATGATATATTAAAAAACTCAATGATAAATCCACAACAAGGGATGGTTAAGGGAGGGGGAGGGAGAGGGGGATCACATAAAATTGTTAAATAAGGGATATCAGGTCTCTTTTTCTTGGATCTGAATTTGACTTAACATGTTATAAAACATTAATAAAACTTTTTCCGACTGTTAATATGACTCAGCATATATTTTTTTTTTCCTTCGTACTACACTTGGTTTATATTAAGAGGGATGGTATAAAGATATTTTATGGTATTGTGACACCATCACCACCACCACCACCACCCCCAACAACCGCCACCCCCAACCGATTCAAAATTTTTTATGAAATTCAAACTTTAGGAGAAAAAGGAGAAAAAGAAAATAATTTTTAATTCATTTATTTTTTTTTTTTTTGTTTCTCTCTTGAGATTTTATAGAATTCGAATCCGTAGTCGTCAAAAATTTTCTTTTCAATCTTGTGGGGAGGTTAAGGAAAAAATTTATTATTGCACCATTCGGGTTAAATCCCTCAACCTCCCCACCATTCATATAATTTTCTTTCATATTTTAAAAAACTATGCAATCACCGACATTAGTAATTTTTTTTTTAGTTTTTTAAAATTACGTTTAAAAAACGTATAAGGTCACGATAATGTTTGACCTTACAAAAAAAATTTTTTTTGCAATGCGAAATGGCGACCTTTTTTGTTTTTGTGGGCAGTACGACTAACTGTCATTTAGATGGTCAAAATAAATAAATAATTGGTTAAAAAATCTCTTGTTGTTTGTTGTGGTTGTTGTTGTTGTTGGCAATAGACAATATAAAAAATTTCTCAATTTACTAAAAAGAAAAAAAAAAAAAAGGTAAAAGCGAAAGGGTCAACGCGTGTAACGTATTTTTTTCTTTCTTCGTTATCGTTATTATTATTTTTACGAATTAAAAAAAAAATTTTTATATTCGATCGGGGAACTAACGAATCAATCAATCAATCATTCGATCCACCATTTTTTTTTTTTTTTAATTTTATTATTAATAATTTTTTTTTTTTTTTATTCATCACTAAATGAATGATGTGTAAAATGACAAGTTTTTTTTTTTTTTTTTACCTTGTTTGTCACAATTTAATTCCTTAGCAAGAAAGTAAATATTGATCTTTTCTCTCTCTTTCTTTCTCTATCTCTCTTACTCTCTCTCCCTCTCTCTCTCTCTCTCTCTTTTTATTTTCATCCTCTCACTTTAAAATAATAATTTAAAAAAATTATTTAATTAAAAATTTATAAATTATTATTATTTTTTTTTGGTGATGGAAACGTTTTTAAATTTGTATTTTTTTTTTACTATCGAACCCCAAATTAATCGTTTGTTTGTTGTTTGTTTGTTTGTCTCCAATTCCCGATATCACCTTTCAAATTCCTTTCACCTGATTTATATAAACCTTTTTCAATTGTCCTTTCCAAAAACAAAAACAAAAAAAAATTTTTTTTTACTTTCATGACGTATTAATTTATTATTATTATTATTATTATTGTTTCGTTCGTCGTAATACGTACGTGTGTTATTTTTATTAAATAATTTTTATTGGATAAAAAAAAAACGCGCGAAATTCAAATTCGAACGGAGTTTTGTTTGTTTAAAAGTTTTAAAATTTAAAAAAAAAAATTCAAATTTTTTTATTTTTTTATTTTTAAAGTTTTAACGTGGAAGTAGAAATTTTCAAAAAAAAAAAAAAATTACGGTGTTAATTTTAATAATAATAATAATAATAATAATAATAATAATAATAATAATAATAATAACAACATAAATCAAAGTGTAAAAAGAAAAAAAAAAAAAAAGAAATTTTTTTTTGTTTTCTTACTCGCGTGTAATGAGAATGTAAAATGCCAAAAAAATTTTTTTTTTTTTTTTTTTTTGTTTTTCGCTCCCCTCGAGGAATTTTTTAGCCACGTTTTCTTTTTTTTTTTTCTTTTTAGCATGCGAAGATGATGATGATGATTATTTCACAAGTAATTGCGGCAACAACGGTCAAAAGTGATTGCGATGATGATAGTTGACTTAATAACAAGTTTAACTTTAAAAAAAAAAATAAAGAAAGAAAGAAAAAAAATGAAGAGGATGTTGAAGAAAGATGAAAAAAAAGAGAGAGAGAAAGAGAGAAAGAGAGAGATTCAATGGTAAAAAGCTGAAACGGAAAATATCTAACCGAAAAAAAAAAAAAAAAAAGAAGAAATCAAATTTTTTTTTTTTTTTTTGAGTTGTTATTTCGTTCCTCGGTTGACAGAAAACATCGATCAGTTGAGGTAGGCGTAACTTTATCATTAGTCAACGAGACTCGGTTGCTTTTAATACTTGAGAAATTTAAAATCGTAATGGAATAACTGTTATCAACGTTCCCATGGTATACACATACGTATAATAACGTTATAAAAAATATCATTCTCCAGAGAATTTCCAGGTATTCCCGTTGTGAGAGTGTCAAAAGTCAAAATGTCGACGAATCAATACGTTTATTTTATTTTAAAAAAATTTTCAACAATGGTTTCCTTTGTTTATAAATACGTTTTTTTCACATTTTTTTCAATTTGTCGTTTGTGTCTTTTTCATTCTCATTGTGCGGTAATAATCTCAAACATACATTTTTTACAAGTCTCACAGCTAAATAAAAACCTTCGAGGCGAACGTTGAAAAATACAGGAATCGTCTGTTAAAAAAAAAAAAAAGAGACGAAACATCCAATTACACAAACTCGGGTCAGTCGATTTATAAAAAAAAAAAAAAAAAAACAATCAAATTTATCAAATTGAACTTTGGATTCAGGTACGAGTCTTACCCCCGCACTCACTCACTCACTTTTATTATTATTATTTTGAATAAAAAAATTGTCGGTTCGAAATTTTTATTTTATTTTTTTCCAAATGAAATTTTCACGGAAAACGAATTAAAAAAAGAACGTGTTTATCGAATCGATCGATCGATCGATCTATCGACTACTTGTTGATCGATTCAATCGATTAATAAAATAAAGTTTTATTGATGTCAAACCGAGTGCAAGTGAATAAATAAATAAATAAATAAATGTTTTTTTTTTTAGCAGACGAAAACATCATTAATTATAGTTATCGAATATAATTCAAGTTCGAAACTTGGTGGCCACCTTAAGACATTTGTACGATAAACCAGATCCTCGATACTATTCACATGTTAAAAATAATAATAATGTGGAGAAAATTTTAAAGAAAAGTCTGGACGAAATGGTTTTCAACGGATTTAAGGAGCGTCCGGTATGATTGGTAGTACTCGGAAGGATGAGTGACGTTGATGGTAAGGCTATGAGCAAGACAAAGAG
>NW_002987253.1:377408-398608 GCF_000006295.1 Pediculus humanus corporis | reverse complement strand
CATAACCTTGTTGACCTTTTTTACCATCTTCTGATCTTGATCTTACTTTACAGATGCTGTTGTGACCAGAGACGTGTTTAAGAAAGAGATGGAAACAGGAAGACTCACAAAAATTGATGTGATGTTACAAAACTCATTCAATAGATATTTATTCCTGAGGGATCAGAAATTATTATTATTATTATTAAACTTTTCAAGGCGTTTGTGGGTTTCATAACAATCCGTATAAGATTAAAATTCAGGTACAGGTACGTAAATTTTTAATTTTTTATTCGTTTCACCGCCGCGCATGAAATTTTTTTTTTTTTTTTATTCCCTCTCGTAGTCTATTATCATTATTATCGTCGTCGTATTTTTAAAACTTTTTTTTTCTTTCTTTCTTTCTTATTCTCCTCCCTTTTCTTTTCCTTTTTTCTCCCCATAAAAAAAACTCCGCGATTCAACGTTTTTTTTTTCTAAAAAAAAAAAAAATTATTCAGATTTTTGATAAATGGAAATAAACTGTTATTTATTCGAAGTTTGGAAACCTTTGAATGAATAAAAGAATATATCAGTAAAAAAAAATAGAGAGAGAGAGAGATAGAAAACGGGAAAGAAATGGTAATAAAGAAAAGAGAGAGAGAGAAAGAAACGATAAAAAAAATTTTTTTTTTTTATTTTTCGGGACTGATTTTGAAACATTTAAGCCCGGGACTGAAGTCAGTCGTCAATAAAAGACATTCAACGAAGGATGCGGATGTTGACGTTGATTGATGTCATCCCTGTTCACGATTCTATTTCTTCGTTGAATCTTTTTTATTTTTTATTTAAGAGAGAGAGAGAGAGAACATAAAGTTTTGCAAATTATTATTATTATTATTATTTTTTTTTTATTATTTATTCTGGTAAAAAATTTAACCGAAAAACGTTATTATTTACAAATATTTATTTGATTTTATCAAAATCTCCCTCTCTCTCTCTCGTCTTTTTAATTAATATACTAATAATAATAATAATGATGATTTTTTTTATATACTTACGTAACGAACCCCTTTTTCGAACACACGCACTCACACACACACGCATCCCCTCGAGGGTTGAATGAAAATTTTCAAATTAATTATTTTAAATCAAAACAAATTCGATTTTTTTAATAAATTATTAAATTTTATCGATCGCCATGATTAATTTTATCGATTATTTTGAAAAAAAAAAAAAAACAAATAATAATAATAATAATTTAATTTTAAACCCTTAGAAAACGTCACACCCTTAAAAAAAAAAATTCTAAAGAAAAGAAAGGAATAAAAAAAAAAAAAAGAAAAAAAATTTTTAAATGGTGTAAATAAAATTATTTAATGTAGTTTTTTTTTTTTTTATTATTTTTCTACATAACTTATTATTATTATTATTAATAATATTTATTTATTTATTTTTTGTTTGGAAAGCTAATACAATAAATTTCACGTTAATTATCTAATTAATTAATTAATATACACATTTTAGTTAATTGATAAAAGTCTCCTCTTTATATTATTTTTTAATTTAAAATTTTTAAGGCTTTTTTTTCTTTTATTTATATAAATCGTTATTTTCTTAATAATAATAATAATAATTAAAAAGGTAAACGTACGTAAAGTTTTTGACATTTTAAAAAAGGAAAAAAGGAAAAAAAAAGGAAAAAAAGGAAAAGTTAAAGTTTGAGACTTTTACCTTTTAACAACGAATTGATTTTACATTTTTTTTTTTTTTTTTGTCGAATAATTTACACAAAACGACGAATAACAATTTTTTTTTTAATAAAATGTTTTACAATATTTACAAAATCCACAAAATTATAAAATTTTAAATATCCGCGTAAAACGGGGATTTGTTTGTTTGTTGCGTGTGTCGTTAATTACGAAAAATTTAACAAACGAAAAAAAATTCATTTTTTATTTTATTTTTTACAATTGCGTAAATTTTTTTTTTTTGTTTTTTTTCATTTGAATGTAAAATTTAACCTTTGACCTTATTTTTCTTTTTTTTTCCCAAGATTTTCGTAACGCCAAACGGATTTTTTTTGGTCGAAACTTCGAACGCACAACGTTTCTCTTTTTGCATCACATCATAGAACGGTAAGTTTTTTTTTATATTTTTTTATTTTTTTATATGAAAAAGGAGAGAGAGTGAGAAAGAGAGAGAGAATGCGTATGCGTGTGCGTACATACACACTTTAATTTACACAAGAGGTCGGAAAGCAAAAAAATAAATTAATTAACCGGACGAATATATTCAATTTATTATTGTTTTTGTTTTTATCAGTGTTACCAAAGTAACAAACAAACAAAAAAATTATTATTATTATTATTCTGACCGGTTTAAGTCTAATCACTTGATTGGATATCGAAAAATGTGACGCAAAAGAAATTTTCATTACTGCGATTGCGTTTACCTAATTTTTCCAGTATCCATTCCAGGAAAGGGCGTGCTTTTTATTTTATATGGAAAAAAAAAATTTTTTTTCCAAAAATTTATTTCGACCTACTAATATTATTATTATCATTACATCCTATTTAAATTCATCTTTCTCTCTCTCTCTTTCTCTTTCTCTCTCTTTTCACAGAATTCTTTTTTTTTTTTTCATTTATAACTTTTTAAAGTTTCATAACAAATTTTTTGAAAAAAAAATTTCAAATTTTTTTTTTAGTTTTTTTTTTTAATAATTTTTTTAAATAAGCTCATTCATTTTTTTTAAAACAAAAAAAATAATAATAATAATGATAATGATAATGATAATAATAATAGAAATTAATTAATTGCATTATTGCACTAATTATTAACATAATTACATAATGATATTTTTTCAATCACACATAAATTCATTGAAAAGGTCATTTTAAAGCTTCACTATTATTATTATTATTATTATTATTATTATTATTATTATTATTATTATTATTATTATTAAACGTGCGCGTTAAAAATTTTTTTACTTTTTTTTTTCTCTTTTTTTCAATCGATTTTTTTTGTAAATACAAAATTAATTATTTTGATGATAATGATAAAAGTGCAATTTTAATTATTGATTAATAAGTAATAGTAATAATAATAATAATGAGTTTAAATAAATAATTTAATTTGAATGACGTAGCATACATGTAAGGCATGATGGCAAATTGTTTTTATTATTATTATTATCTTGATTTCCGGTTTATTTACGTCATCTTCCGGCGGTAAATTTTTTTTTTTAGTAAAAAGTTACTATTTTGACTTTTTTTCATTTCCAATAATCGATAATAATAATAATATTTGAAAATGACCGGAGGATTCTAATTATCAATCCATCGTTTTTATACCCACGGATATTATTATTATTATTATCATTATTATTACGGAAATTGATTAAATGAAGTAATTCCGCGAGTAGTTTGTTAATAACACAAACATTTGAGATTTTTTAAAATAAATGCAAAAGGATAAATAAAAATTCATTTAAAAAAATTTAACGTGGCGGCTGACTTTAATATAAATGACTTCTTCCACGTTCGAATCGATAATTTTTTTTTTTTTTTTATATATTTAATGGCTCGAACTAATTTAAAAAAAAAAAAAACGTAACAAAACTAAGAGGTAAAAGTAAAAAAAAAATAATAATAATAATTTGTAACGTGTTTGTTGTTCGTTGGTTGTTGTTGTGGCGATTTAAAAACAAAATTTATATATTAATTTTTTTATTTATTATTATTATTATTATTATTATTATTATTATTACGTTGGTTTCCGTTTTATTGATTAACTCGTTGGAAGATTTAAAAAGTTGAATATAAAAAAAAAAAAAAAAAATTTTTTTTTTTTGTAATTTGTTGTTAAATTGCTTCGCCACTGATTAGTTTTTTTTTTTTTTTTATAGACCTAAAGCCGGTTTTTATAGCTTAGTTTATAGTTTAAGACTATATTTTTTTATAGCTGTGTTTTTGTATATATTTTACTACGTTTTTAAAATGAAAAAAAAAAAAAAAAAATTAAATGCAAAGAGATAATTATTATAGTTTGCGTTGAAGCGTAGTACGCGCTATAAAAAAAAAAAGTGCTATAATTTTGCCGTGTGACGTCACACAAATCATAGATGAGAAAATGACCTTTTTTTTTTTTTTTAATATAATATCATCTCTCAGCTAAGCTGATAATATTCAGGAGCGAAATCGTTGGATAGATTGCTCAAAAAGTTAAAATCTGATGAACTACTGCTATTGTCTGCCGGTGAAGGATTATGATGAGGTTCGTTGTAAAAATGATGAAAATGATTGAACTGGTCGTTACTAGATTCTGTTTGTAGGCTTGTAGGAGGCGTCATGATGTTCGCAGAAGCGATAACGCTGTTGCCCCCCGCCGCAGCCACGGGAAATTGTTCGGTTACGCTAACATAATTTTGTTCAGGTGTTTGATGTTCGAAAAAATGCTCGTTTTTGACGGAATTTGTGTCTTGCTGGTGGTGAAAATTTGTCGCCTGCTGTTGAGGTTGCTGTTGCGGTTGAGTTTGTTGCGGTTGTTGCGGTTGCTGTTGCTGTTGCAAATCGTAATATTCGTGACTTTGCGTTCCTGTCAATTGCGTATGATTCCCTTGCGTTGAATTTGAATTTTGATAATAATGATAATTATTCGACGGCATTTGATATTCGGTTTGTTCAGCGTATTGACTCTGATAATTCCTGTGATAATTTTGATAATTTGTTTGAGTTTCTTGACTCTGTTGGTAATTGTTATACTGTTGGTTTTGCGGACAATATTGATACATGTTTGATTGCTGAACGGAATAATTCGTTCGATTTTGTTGCATGGATGGAGATTGCTGTTGTAAAACAGTTCCGCTCGTTCTCGGTACGTGCACCCCGTTTAAACGAGGCGATTGCTGTTGTCGGTACTGATTATTGTCGTACATCATTCTTTGCTGTTGAATTTGATAAAGCTCTCTCGGCGAATAATTCACTTGTCTTCCATAATTTTGAGTCTGAGACTGATTAAATCTATAATCGCCGGTCGATTGAGGTGATTGATTTCTCGGCGGCATCAACCTGACGGAATGCTGATTGAAATGCGGAGTTTGACTTCTTATCGTCGAACTACTTTGCGACATTATAGTCGTCGCCGTGACTGTGGCTAACGTCGCGACGACCGTTGGTGAACTTCTCGGACGAGGTTGTGGAGGGAAAATGGTTTGATTAGTTGTTCCGATCGGGCTAGATTGTTGTCCCAACGGTGTACCCGGCGTGCTAGACGGAGTCAAACTACCCGGTGGAGGTATTTGTATAACATTTCTATCGGGTATCATAATGGGTGGCGTGTTTTTATCAATGGGTAACGGACTTTTACTTCTTTCGACTTTGATTTCACTTTTAAGGTTCGGAGATCGAAGAGACGTCATAACACTACTACCGTCATTCGATCTAGAATCTTCTTCCGTCACAATTTTTTCAAAACTTGAATTCGAACTTGCCACGCTACTCGCTCCCGATCTCGAATTACTATTATACGTATTGTTATTGTTGTTGTTGTTGGTGTTGTTGTTATTATTATTGTTATTATTATTATTATTATTTTTCCCTCTCATACCGTGTGTTAGTTCGAGTCCCGTCGGTGTCAGATCACAGTTTTGACAACTTTTCTTTGAATTTTCATCTTGGAGCAACAAGGATTTATCATCGGATTTCGAACCTTTTCCACCCGTCGGCGAATCTTTTATTTCTTCACCGTCTTCTCCTTGTTTGCTCAAACTTTGACGCTTGTGTTTCATTCTCCTGTTTTGAAACCATACTTTAACCTGAAACAAACAAACAAACAAACAAATGATTTTTTATTTTATTTTTTCGTTGAATATTTCGTGCGAAGAAGGATATTAAATTAAAAAAAAAAAAAGTAATTAAAGTTTTCATTCTTCTTCTTCTTCTTTTTTTTTCAGTTTGCCATTTCCTCCTCTTATTATTATTATTATTATTATTATTATTATCCATTATAATCATTATTATTATTATTTTTTTTTTTTTTAAATTCTATTGTTTTCTATTTTATTTTGTAATTTTTATTATTTTTTTCTCACATAAACCGCTATTGCTTAATTTATTGTTTTTACGCTACATAATCATTACTATTATTGTTGTTTGTTGTTTGTTGTTGTTGTTTGAATCAATTACACGCACGTTAAAACAATACCGAGAGAAAAAAAACATACCCGAATGTAATTTTTTTTTTTCCCATTTCCACGTCGTTTCTATTGACGTGGCAGTAAAAAAAAAAAACGATACAATCGAAAAGAAAAAAAATCACGTGGGTAAAAAAATCATCGACTTTGTTAGTTTTTATTTATTTTCCAGTCGTTTTATTTTCGAGTTTATTTATTTATTTATTATTATTATTATTAGTTTTTCCAGCAAAAAGAGAGTGAGAGAGATTGAGATAGAGAGAGAGAGAGAGAAAAAAAGGGCAACGTGAAAATTGATCGATGAGAATGTAATAGAGAAATTTCCGTTAAAATCAAATCATGCTTAAAAAAACAAATATTCAATGCTGTTAAAAAGGAAATTTCATATTTCCGATACGGTATGAAACAATGTTTGTCATTTTGAGATTTTTCCTTTTTTTTCCTTTTTCTTCCTTTCTTTTTATTCCTTTTTCTAATACGAAAAAGTTTTATAAAGTTTTTTTTTTTTTTTTATTCTAAACTTAAAGAATAAGAAAAAAATTCAGTCGAGTGACGACGACGACGATGCCATTTTTAATAAATAAATTTAAAATTTACTCTCTCTCTCTCTTTAAACAAAAATTATAGCGCTATATAACGTGCTATAAATATAGAACTATAATTTTAAAAAAAAGGAAATGGTTTTGAAGCAGTTAAAATTTGGGGAAAATTTTCTTTTTTTTAAATTTAGTATATCCGACTCAATCGATATCGTTTCGTTTCGTTTTTTTAATTATTTCCAAAAAAAACCGGAAACGGATTCCTTCCAAAATTTTTTTAGATTTTTTGAAAACATAATCATCATCATCATCATCATCATTATCATCATCAATTGGTTTTTTTTTTTTTTCATTTCATCCTTTAATTTCGATTTTTTACTCTTCTCAGGAAACCTCGTTTGGTTTTTTTTGTTGTTGTCGACGTTTCCATTTCCGTTCGGTCCGTTATTAAATAAACGATCGAATTTATACTTATTATCATTATTATTATCATTATCATTATTATTATTAATAATTACCTGTCTTTCGGTTAAATCCAAAGAAGCAGCAATTTCGATTCTTCTAGGCCTGCACAAATATTTATTAAAATGAAATTCTTTTTCTAATTCTAAAAGTTGTGTGTTCGTGTAAGCAGTTCTCAATCTTCTCGGGAGTCCATTTTCTGAAATTTAAAATTTATTATTATTATTATTACTATTATTATTATCATTCGCACTATTATTATTATTTTTTTGAAAATTTTCGAACGTGTGAAGAACGGTTTTTTTTGTTTTCTTCCTTCCGTTTCATTAAAAAAAATTTTATTGGTTTTTAAACATTATATCGTGTCACTAGATTTTTCGTAAAAACGTGACGGGTGATATAAAAATATAATATTAATTACAAAAAAATTTTTTGGCACGATTATTGAGATGTCATTCGTGTCAGCTGTCAGGTAATAAGTGACTTTTATACTTCTGATTTTGTTTATGTTGGTTTTGTTATAATTAATTATCTTTTCGTTATTTAAAACATTCGCGTTGTTGTTGTTGTTATTGCCACGTTTCGGCAAATTTAAACCGTCAAATAATTTTTAATATCGGTTTATTTTTTGCATTATATATTTGCATTGTAATGACGATGATTACAAAAAAAAAAAGTGAAAATTTGAGTAACGTGACAACAAAAACAAAACAAAACAAAATCAAGTTTTTTTTGTTTATGTTACATTGCAAATGTTTTGTTTTGTTTTTACGACTAACAATCAAAAAACAAATCAATTTAATTCGAATATAACAAAAAAAAAAGAAACCTGATGAAACAACTTTGACAACACCGTGAATAAAAAACAAAACAAAACATAAAGTTTATGTTTTGTTTGTGATTCGTGTTTGTAGAAGATGCTGGGTCATTTTTATCACCAACAAAAAAAAAAACCCCCTTTATAAAAACGAGCTACCGAAATTTAATTGAAATTGAACCATTCGAAAAACATTCCGCCATTGTTCTGTCACTCAATCATTTTCTTCTGTCAAATTATTTTACATCTTCTCGCTCTCTTAGAATTTTTTCATCCTTTTTTCTCACCGCCGACTTTGAAAACCTTTGTGTGCCGGTTCTTACGTCATTTCATATTTTGTTTTCCTTGTCGTCGTCGTCGTCTAGCGTTGAAGTTTTTTTTTTTTTGTTTTGTTTCTGAATTGTTTTTACCACCGAAATTTATCCGGTACCGCCGTTTGTAACGTCATAATGATAATAATAATAATAATGGGAAAATCTAACGCGATGGAAAAACAAAAAAAATTTTGAGGAAAATGAAGCATAAAAATTAAAAGCGCGTAATTATCAATCAATAGACAGGAAAATGGGGGGGAAAAAAACAAAACAAACAACAATAAACCGGATAGAGAAAACAAAAAACGGAAATACACGTAATTAATAATAATAATGATAATAATAATAATACGGATTTTAACTTCCTTAAAAAAATTAAAAAACCGCGACGCGTACAAATAAAAAAAAAAAAATGGCGATCGAATATATTTTCCTGTCAGTACCTGAGGTCAAACAAACAAAAACAAACAAACGAACAAACGGATTTATTTTATAGCATTACCAAATAATTAAAAAAAAAAAAAAATTTTTTTCGCCATTGAATTTCGTAAAACCGACAAAAACTCAACCGGAAGTTGCGAAATGAAAACAAAACAAAACGAAAATTCAAATAGCAGAAGACGTTGTTGTTGTCGTCTGCTATTATAATTTGTTTTTTTTTTCATTGTGAAAATTGTTAAACGATTATATAAGGTAAAACGACTTGTAATAATTTTTTCGAATGGATAATAATAATAATAATAGGAAAGGGATGAAAAAAAAAAAAATTTAAATCTCATAAACCCCTTTTTCTCCAGATTTTCCAGTAAACGTTTGTCTCTCTGTATGTGTGTATATATGGAAAAACTAAACGAGATTGAAACAGCTTGAAATTTTTTCTTATTACACGAAATCCATTTTATTTAGTCGTGGTAGTAGAAGAATCATATCTAAAAAAAATTTTTTTTTTTTTTTGTCATTTCTCTGAATATATTTATTTGACCGTTTTGTTTCTTCTTTTTTTTTTTTTTTTGTTTTATTTCGACAGCTGTCACTTTTCATATATTTTCTGCTTTTTTCTCCAGTTTTATATTTTTTTTTTTCTATCTCTCTCTTTCTCTCTCTCTCTTCTCCCTTTTTCCGTTCCTTCGTTCTTCTTATACATTCCCTATTTTTATCCATCCATCCATCCATCCATCCGTTCGTTGGTTTTTTTTCTTCTTCTCACTTCTGTTCTCCAGTTCTTTCGATGGGGGAGGAAAAAAAAAGAGAGAGAGAGAGAAAAAAGTTTTCCGTTGGTTTCCGTAGAAGTTTTAATTAAATAAATGGAGGAATTTAATCTTTTTTATTTTATTTTACTTTTTTTTTTTCTTCTTACTTCGATTGACGTTGATTTTTTTTTTTTTTGAAACGACTTCGTTTTTCGAATTCGAAATAAAAAATAAACGCGGGAAAAATGGCAGAAAAAATTGCGATTAAAAAATTTTTTCTGGTAACTAAAACCACGACGGGTAATCGTGAAATTTTTTTTTTTTTGGGCGAAAAAATTTCCCTTAACGATTAGTTAAGTAAAATCAAAAAATAATTTGTCGGCTTTTCTCTCTTTCTCTCTCTCTCTCTGTTTTGTCAACGGAGTTGTTTAAAGGTGAATGAGAGAGAGAGAGGGAGGGAGAGAGATCGTACAGGTGCGCGTGCGTGTATACTAAACATATTTACTCATGTAGGCATGCGTTTGCGTGTTTGATTATTGCAATTCCACGTTTCTTTTATATATTTTATCCTTTTTTTTTTCTTATAAACGTCCGCCATTGTTTTTCGATTGTCTTTTTCTTCTTTTTTTTTTAGAGTAAAAAAAAAAAAAAAAATTTTTTTCTCACGGCCTCAAACGTTTCTTCAGTTATTTTCATCATCATTATTATCAACATCGTATTCTTTTTGTCTTATTCCGTTTCTGCATTTTTTTTTTTTTTTTTTTACGTACAATTAGGGGGGATTTCTCTTACGATAATAATAATAATACCAACAAACATGAGAATTATTATAGGAAAAAAAAAAAAAGTGTCATTAGTAAAAATATAACAGAGAGAGAGAGAGAGAGAGAAAAAGAGAGATGCGATAAAAAGGACGCGTTTCGAGTTTTAATTAGAAATTTTTTTTTTTTATTTCGAGTATTAAATATTTTTTTTTATTTATTTAATTTTCGCATCGAAAACCTTTTTCTCTTTCCTTCCTTCCTCTTGTTTCCCCCTCCCTTTTTCCCTTTTCCTCCTCCTCCCATAAATTTTTTTTTCCTTTTTTTTAAAAAAAAAAAAAAAAAAAAAAAAACGAAATAAAATTTTTTGCGGTTGAACAAATTTTATTTCATGAGAGAAAAAAAAAAGAAAAAAATTTCTTTCACAAACACTTTCTTTTTTATACTTAACAACCTTTTAAAGGAAAAATTCAAAGGAAAGAAAGAAAAAAAGAAAGAAAAACCTTTTTGTGAAAAGGAAAGCGAAACCTTTTTTTTTTTTTTTAAAAATTTAATATTTTTTGAATAACAATGTATCGAAATCCGTCGTTTTTTTTTTCTTTTTAAAACGTTATCATTATTATAATATTATTTATTCAAAGGAAAATAACCGGAAATAGTTGTAAAACGATAGAGGATTTTAAATGGTAATAATCGAATCTTCTTCTTTTTTTTATGATAAAAATGAAAAGGATGAAATAATTTAAGAAAGTTTTTTTTTTTGGATAATTTTTGGCAAAAAAGGAAAAATGATAGAGGAAAAACTAGGAAACTTCCCAGAGATTTCTCTGGGGAGCTCTAGGAAGAAAAAAACCAACAAAATGAAAATGACTGGAAAAATTTGGATATTTTCCAAAAAATTATAATCTTAAAATTTACGAAAATTAAAAGAAAATCAAAACATTAAAAAAAAAAAAAAATGGAGCTGAATAGAAAAGAAAAACGTTTTTATTCTTCATCTCTCTTTCTCTCTCTCTCTCTCTCTCTTTCTCTTTCTCTCTTTTTGTTTTTTTTTTTATTTTTTCCACCTCATCTTCTCCTATTTTTTTTTTTTTTTGTGGGGAAGTAAATGGAGAAAAAAAAAATATGAAAGTTTTTTTTTTTTTTACCTCAGGCGTAACAAAAACAAGAACAAAAAGAAAAGAAAAACATTCGGATTATTATTATTATTATTATTATTTTAAACCACGCAACGGAAATGAAAAGAAATAAAGAAAGAAAGAAAGAAAGAAAGAAATTTTCTCTTTTCATATTAATTCTAATTCCACGACGATCGATAAATAATATTAACTCATTCGCGGAAATTTTTTTTTTTTTCGTGATTCGCTTAAGGAAAAATTTATTTCGCAAAAAAAAAAAAAAATTCGTTTCGTTACGTTTTCCGTTTGTTCGTTTGTTTGTTACTCTCAAGCACAACAATTCGGTTACGGTTTAAAATAAAAAAATCAACAACCGAAAAAAATTTAAACTTTTTTTTTTAATCATTTAAATGTTTTAGCTAACAAACGTCGATTACGTATTTTTTTAAAATTTTGTTTGTTAAGAAAGCAACAAACAAGGTGTTTGTTATTATCGTATCCACAGCAGGTGGAAAAACTCTTTCAAAAAAAAAAAAAAAAACAACCGACGAACCTTTCAAACAATACAAATTATTATTTAATTTTAAAATAATTTTTTACAATTATGTTATCGTTAGTATAAAAATCCCTACCCGCCATTTTGTTTTTTTTTTTACTCGAGGAGCAACCCGAAGCGAGTTTTGCGGGTAGTTAATTGTACCCCTGTCGTACCTAATTTTTTTTTTTTTTATTCTCGATGGGTCGCCATTAAAAAAAATTATGTGTAATTTTTTTTTTAAAATTGACGTAATTAAATTTAAATAATTTACCAAAAACTCTTTTCGGGATTTTTTTTTTTAAATTCCGGTCGGGGAAAAAAATAGAAAGAGAACGACAGAAAGAGAGAGAATATTTCTAACGAAAAAACTCCCCCCCCCCAAAAAAAAACCGTTAAAAAAAATACGAAGATCAATAACGATCGTAATGATTTCGATAATAATTTTCCACATTTTCGCGATTTTTAACGTCGTCGGCGGTGATTTTATAAAAAATCACTTAATAATAATAATAATAGTGATGATAATAATAATAATAATTAAAATTTAATAAAATAAAAATTAATTTAAAATAATATTGATAATTTTTCCCTCACTCGTAAAATCATTTTGCGGAGTAAAAAACAGTTTTTTTTTAATAATATAAATTAATAAAATCTAACGTTTTAGTTAAGTAATGATAATAATAATAATAATAATAATAATAATAATAATTTTCATCCCTTATTCCTTTGAGAATTTTAGTTTTTTCATTCCCCTCATAGGGGTTGTTGTTGTCGTTGTTGTTTTCTCTTTTTCTTTTGCCGTATACGTCAAAAACATTATAAAAAAGAAAAATATGGCGATGATTATGAGAATGAGAAAAAAGGCAAAACGGTAGAGAAAATAAAGATGAAGAAGAAGAAGAAGGAGGAGGAGGGGAAGGTAGAGAAGGAGGAAAAAAAAAGGAGAGTGGATGAATGTGTGTGTGTGTGTAAGGGAAAAAGAAAATTTGAGTGACAGGAGAGCAAGCTCCGCCAATGACGATGTCGGAATACTGATGAGAGAAACATGTCAATCAAATTTAGTTTTGAGTTAAAAATTATTCAGTTGGAAATTTCAACTTTTGTTAGAGAAAAACACATGATTAGTATTAAAAAAATCCCCAAAAATTTAAAATGATGCTTTTATTTTATTTTATATTTTTAGGCGGAGAGAGAGAGAGAGAGAAAAAAAAATCTAGGGTGAAATTCTTCATCTTCTTCTTCTTCATCTTCCTTCCATTTTTTTTTTTTCATTTCGGGGGGCGGGAAGGGAGTTTATTTCATTTATTTCACTCACGTTTTTATTTTTTTTTGCTCTTACCCTCACGCGTAAAAAAAAAAAATTCATTTTCAATTAAAAAATTAACTTAAACCCTCCTATTTTAAAGCTTCATCTCCGCCATATTTAAAATTAAAAACGAATCGATATTAATTTTACATTTTAATAATAATAATAATGATGATAATTTTTAAAAAAAACGACAAACGAGGTTTTTTTTTTACTATATTGAATTTTTTATTGTGTTTATGGCGTTTAAAATAAACGAACCCGAACGTGAAAATCTTTTTTATTATTATTATTATTATTTTAGGTACGTTTTTTTTTTTCGACGTGGAAAAAAAATTCAGTTGACTGCACTCGACTGATTTTTTTTTTTTTTTTGAAAGTCGTTTTCGGATTGGATGGTTTGGTTGTATGCTAAAGACACGTTGATGACTTTCATGCGAGAATCGGTTGTTAAGGTTATCGCCCCCGATAATAATATAAAAAAAAAGAGAGAGAGAAAGAGAAAAATTTGAAATTTTTAATAATTGTTTGTTATTGTTGAAGTTTTTCTTATCCACCCCTCCCTCCTTCCCCTTCCCTCCCCCCACGAAAAAAGAGGAAAAATTGTTAAAAACTCAGCTACAAGTGTTTTCCAGATTAAAAAAAAAAAAATTCTCCTCATTAATACTTTACTTTCCCCTCCCCCTCTCCCTCCCCGTTGGAAACCTTGTTTTTTTTTACTTTCTTACTCTTCTCCCCATTTTTCTTTTACTTACTCCCCACGAAAAAAATTTTTTTTTTTTTATCTTGTTAATATAAAATATTCAACGTTTGAAAAAGGAAAAAACTTTTTTTTTAACTTGAAAAAGCAATTTGCTGGTAATTCAAAAGAGAGAGAGAGAGAAAAAGAAAATAGTTTAGATTTAAAGAAAAAAAGGGAGTGAAGAAAATAAAGAGAGAGAGAGTGGGGGGGGAAGGGAAAGGATGAAGAGATAAAATTAAAATACAAAAATCGGTAAATAATAAAAAAAAAAGGGAAAGTTGGGGGTTATCCAAGCCCTGGAAATTTTTTTTTTTTTTTTAAAGTGGGTGGAATTTTCTAGAATATTTTTTTTTTAAATACGGTGAATTCTTACATAACGACTTTTAAACTTAAAAAAAAAAAATTAAAAGAATATAAATTTGAATTTAAAAGAAAAAGAGAGAGAGAGAGAAAGAACCGGAATTATATATACACATATAAATATTTTTTATTTTTATTAAAAATACACAAAAAAATTTTTTTTTTCTCGCTTTTCATTTTTTACTTTCCCCCTTCGTCTTCTTTCACTTCTTCGTACTTCCCCCCTTCTCCCCCATTAAATTACGTTTTCATTTTTCTCCCCCCTCTTTCTCCCTTTAAAAGTTATTCCAACGTACAATAAAAAAAAAAATTTTTTAAATTATATCAACCAAAATGATCCATTTTTTGTACGAAAATCATCATCATCATCATTATTATTATTTAATAAAATAATTTTACATTATAATCGATAACT
This sequence comes from Pediculus humanus corporis, assembly GCF_000006295.1. Lineage (NCBI taxonomy): Eukaryota > Metazoa > Arthropoda > Insecta > Psocodea > Pediculidae > Pediculus > Pediculus humanus. The sequence continues at coordinate 383,886 of NW_002987253.1, read as the reverse complement.
ATAAAATATAGCAGATAGTTATGGCGCGATATTATAGATAATCGAATAATGAAAAAATAAAAATCAATAAATCATTTTTTTTAAGGTGGTTATTTTTTAAACTCGACGAAATTTCATTTTAAAAAAAATGAATATTGTTATCATCATCATTATCACCATCATCATCATCGTCATTATTATTATTATTATTTTCTATTTCGATGTTTATACGAATGAGAGTCGAAAAAGAGAGAGAGAAAAAAAAAAGAAAACCTGTAGGTACGTGTACGCTGCGTTTGGTACCTCCTATTTAATTAAATCCTGCCACGATTTTTTTTTTTTTTTTTAAATTTATGAATGCAACTTTTTAAATTAAAAAAAAACCTGAAAAGAAAAAAAAATACGTAACGCCCTGTTAGGTACGTCCAATTGCGTGATTTTTATTTCAGGCGCCATTTTTATATAAAAAAACGCAACAACCAATCGATCACCATTATTTTTTTTTTTTGTGCGTTCGTATTATTTTCCAGTAAATTTTTTATTTTTTTTTCCCCAACCACTTTACTTCTTTATTATTATCATTATAATTATTATTATTATTATTATCGTCTCATATTTGCTTATTGCGTAAATTTGAAAAAAATTTTTTTTTGTCGAAAATGTACCTGGAAATGAGAACGCAAACAAAAATTTAAAGAAAACTTTTTTTATTTTAATAATAATATTTATTATTAATATTACTATTATTATTATTATCACGATTTAAAAAGAAACGAAATAATAATAATAATAATAATAATTTAAGTTATGTTAAAGTAGAGTTTACGTGGCACGAAGTAACGTTGTGTAAATTTTTTTTTTTACGTTCTCGGTCAGGTTATAATTTTCGTATCGTTTCCTTTTTTTTCTTTTTATGATAAATTATAAATAGTTTTGTTGCAAATTGAGTTTTTTTTTTTTAATAAAAAAAATTCGAAAAGAGAGAGAAAGAAAAAGGGGGGAGAGAGGGAGAGAGAGAAAGAGAGAAAAAAAAAGGTAAAATTTGACTTCCTTAAAATATTTATTCACGCGATTCGGCAATCAATTGCATTCCAAAAAAAAACTCATTATTATTATTATTATTATTATTATTATTTTAAGTTGCCGTTTTGAAAAACCCTTTTTTTCCCCTCCCTCCCTCTCTCTCTCTTTTCCCTTTCTTCTTTCCATACTTTTCATACCCTCATCTACATTCTCTTTCCACTTTTTTTCTTTGTACACCCGACGAAAACTTTCCTTTTTTCATTTTTCCATAATAAAAAAAAAAAAAAAATTGATTTATTGATTTCTACCAACGAAACAACTATTATTATTATTACTATTATTATTATTACTATTATTATTATTATTATTTCGAATCGCTTGTTTTTAGTTTTGCTAGTGACACGACTTTCGTAAAAAAAAAAAAATTCTTTTTTGTTTTCCGATTTACGATAAAACGAGAGAGAGAAAGAGAGAAATTTCTTTTTTGTTGTTTTTTCATCTCTCTCACTCTCTCTCTCTCATTGTTTCTCTCTCTCTTTTTAAAAATAAAAAAAAAATTTTTTCTTTTTTTTTTTTAATAATTATTAGCAAGTCGTAATCATTCTCTCTCTCTCTTCTTTTTTTTTCTCCCTCTTATTTCATTTCATTAAAGTTGACCAAAGGTCATTTCGTGTCAATTAAGTAAATTTCTTTCTTTTTTTTTTTTTAATATTTTTCTGGGGGTCCATTCGACCGAACGCTTTTAAAAAAAATTCTACCGTTCACGTCATTACGAAAGAGGCCTTGCGGTATTTAAAAACAACCGAGTTTTCGAAATTTTTTTATTCTAAAAATGGCTTTAAGGTTTTTTTTTTCTTTCTTTCATACTCTCGCATCGGTTACGGTCAGGTACTTGTACAAACGAACAAACAAACAAACAAAAATCACTCTTGGCTTTTTTGTTACTTTAAATTTATAAAATAATAAAAAAAAAATCATATCCGGTTTCGATTTAAAAAAAAAAAGGATTTCAAGTTGTTGTTTTCTGTTTTTAATTTTTAAATTTTATAATTGTAGGGTTATCATTTTGTAAAACAACAACAACCATTCACATAATCATCAACAATTTTTTTTTTTTTTGAAAAAAGGAGGGCCCAGGTTGTTATTTTTTTTTTCTTTTCGACTTTTAAACAAATCGTTTTTTTTTTTTTTTTTTATTTCATTCAAAATAAAATCGACGTTTATTGAATGTTGTTCTTTCTGTCGTATTCGTATCATCATTATAAAAAAAAAAAGGTCGTGTAATTAAAGTAATTACATAGTTTGATGAAGCCCTTTCATTGGTCGTGTTATCCCCGTAAGGGAAACACCGTTTCGTGCACTTGAAAAAAAAAATTTTTTTTTTTTTTTTAATGGTTCCAAACTCTTTCGAAACCTGTTTTTTTTTTCTTTCATTTTAAACCAAGAACGAGCCGTAATTTTCAATCATTATAAAAAAATAAAACGAATCGATTTGATGTTAAAAATTATACAGGCGGAGCCAACTACGTCCCCCCCAAAAAAAAAAAAAAAAAATTTATTATTATTCACGAAACGAACCTTAATAATAATTTTTTTTTTTACGTCAAATATAAATGATTAAACTAATTTTAAAAAAAAAAAATTTTAATAAAAATTTTTATTAATTTATAAATTAATAACGTAACTCGTTCAATTCGTTTTTTTTAATTAAAAAGTTCAAATTCATGATGATGATAATTACTATCATTTAAACATAAAATGTTTAATTGAATAATGATGACGTCACAAACGGACATTAAAATATTTTCTATTACTTTTCTCATATACGTAAAAACAAAAACAAGAAAACGTCGAATCGTATGTAAATAAATAAACGAAAACAAAAACAAAGTTGGCAGTTCCGAATTTAAAAAAAAAATTCGACCAATCAGAAACGCGCTCGATGTTTGCGAATATTTTGTTATACATTGTTGATTGTTTTTGTTTGTAGCCTTAAAAATAATTTTATCGATTGTTTTTTTTTGTTAAATTTTTGTTTTATACAAACCGAAATAAACAAAATGACGGATTTGTTATTAAAAAAAAAGAAAATGGTGATAATTTTATGGTGCGTACAAAAAAAAATATTTTAACGATTCACGATTTGTTTTTAAAAAAAAAATTCTTATGTAAAACACGTGGGGGGGAGGGGATCGTGTAAGTAAAATTTAAAATTTACTTTCTAATTCTACGACGAATGTTAAATTATTAATTAAATTCGTTATACCTTTTTTTTTTTTTTTTTTTAACAATGAGTGAATACTAAATTTTACAAATCCGCCATATTGTTTTTTTCTTTTCCTATCATAAACAAGTTAATAATAATTTTGTGAGACTGAAAAATTTTTCTTTTTTTCTTTCATTTTTTTTTTTTGAATCGAACTCAAAAAAAAAAATAACTCGAACTCGAATTAAAAAGACCTTGTTTAAGTGTTACAAACGTTTTTTTTTTTTTTTTTTTTTTTTTAGGATAAATTATCGCGGGAGTCTGATTTTGTATAAAAAAAAAAAAATAATAATAATAATAATAATGTGAAAAAATGATGTCAAATCGTGAATAAGAAGATTAAAAGGTTTTTAATTTGGCCATTTTGTGTGTGTGAGTGTGCGTATATGCGTGTGTGTGTGTGTGCGTGTGTGTGCTTGTGTGAATGAAATTTTCAAATTTCAAACAATCATCGGCCATTTATTGTTATTTTTTTTCTTTCCTCTTCTCTTCTTCTTCTCTTTTGATTCATTGAATTCGGCTGACTTTTGACAAAAAAAAAAAAAAAAAATTTTTTTTTGTGTGGCTTTCATCTTTAAATTAAACTTCATTATCGTCGACTTCATTCCGAAACTTTTTTTCTTTTTTTTTTTACTAATCACGTTTCTTTTTTTTTTCTTTGCTGCCGTTTCCTGCAGGTTCTCCTACACGCAAAACCTTAACCGTTTACCAACCTTCTGCTACCACCTCGGTGAGATATCATTTTTTTTTTTTTTTTCTTAATTTCTGCCGCCATCGGCTTTTTCTTTGTCTCGGTAGCTCTCTTCATTCTCAATACTGTTGCAAGTCATGACGACTCAGTTATACAAATAAAATGATAAATTTAACTCTTTTATACGATTTCAATGAATAGAATGCCGCGCACACACGCACACATGCACCACCCCCCACCCCAATAACCAAACGTGATGAAAATCATCTTAGGATTCGTCCTTAGAGGTCCTTTTTTTAAATAATTATTTCTTTTATTTCGTTTTTCAACCTTTTTTTTTCGTCGTCTCCTGTACTTTTTTTTTTTTTTGAAGAGGGGGAATGGGAGTGAGAGGGAGGGGGAATGGGTGTGAGTGGGTGGGAACATTATTCGATGCGTAACAATGATTTTTTGATATTAAAAAAAAAAAAAAATTAAATAAATAAATTTCCTTACATTCATTATGTGAAATTTTGCTCACGTTGATTGTTGATTTCCGTTTTACGGTCGAGATATTTTTTTTTTCTTTTTGTAAATACATATAAAACTTTAATAACGGATGGAAAAAGAAAAGAAAGAAAAGAAAAAAAAATCAAAAACCGTGTGAAATCATAAAAAAAAAAAAAAAAAAAAAAAAAAGTTGTAGTCGTGGCAAAAAAAAAATGTGTTTGTCGTAAAACCATAAATATTAAACGTCTCACAACAACAACAACTTTATTTTATAGTCTATAATAATTCTATATATAGATATATTTAACTTTATCATTAATTAATCCCCACACTGCGAAAGGGAAAAATAAGAAATGGAAAAAATAAGAAAATCAAATAAAAAAATAAAAAAAAAAAGATGGGAAAAATGAATTATTATACAAAGGGGGGTGGCAATCGAGAATATTTTCCTTGATGAACTTTGACAGAATGTCTTAAGGTTTTTAATGCTGCGGGGGTCGAAAAGGAAAGAAAAAAAAAGAAAGAGGATGGTAAAAGTTAAAAAAAAAAAAAAAAAAATGAAAGGAAGAAGAAGAAAGATATTATATACAATGAAAATATCAAAGTTTTCTTTTAGTTAAATGAATGCGTCCTTTGAGACTAATCATAACCTTTTTTTTTTTTTTTCTCGTCCTAATAATATCATTTCGACTGTAGGCACACAAGTGACATCCCTTCCCCACCCATTCCAACCTCACCCACGAAAAGGAATGAAAAAAACTCGATTAGGGGAAGGGAAGGAGAAGGGGGGGGGAAGGGAGAAAATGTTAGTTTGCCTTATTAAAACGCACCACCCTATAGAAAAAAAAAAAGAAAAAAAATGCATAAAATGCGTTTATTTTTTACGAAATAAAATCATCGTTTATTATTATTATTATTGGCATTAATGTTAAAAAAAATGATAAAATTGATTTTCCTTTGGCTAAGAAAATGGAAAGAAAAAAGGAAAAAAAAAAGGTAAAAATTTGTCTTTTTTTTTTTCTTTTCTTTTCTCAAAGTTAATAAATTCATCATAATAAAAAGGCCATAATAAAGTCGTAAAAGGAATTTTTCCTTTTTTTTCTGTATGTTAGGGAAAAAAAATTTTTTTTTCCTTTTTTTTGCTTCCATTTTGGCCATTTTTTCCTTTTTTTTTCTTTTTTTTTTTTTTTTTTGATAAATCAGAGATTGACACATTCTTTCAATTTTTGATGACTTTTCTGATTTTTTTTTTTTTCATCTTTTAAAAAAACTTATCGCATTACATTACATTACAAGTTCATTTTTTTCTTCTTCTTTTCTTGTCTTCTTCTTCTCCAGATCTACTACCACCCCCTATCCCCTTCTCTCCCTTGTTCTTTTTCTATCATCTCCATTTTCTTCTCCTCCTTTTCATTTTTTTCATTTTTTTTTTTTTTGCTTTTTTGATTTATACTCATCTTATTCTCTCTTATTTTTTTTTACCAGCATCAGCAACGATGAGATTGTTATTATTATTATTATTATTATTATTATTATTATTATTATTTTATTATTTTTTGTCTTTTTCTGATCATTATAAAAAAAAAAACCGACATTTTTTTTCCTCTTTTTCCCTTCAATTTATTATTATAAATCACGACTTTTTAAAATTTTTCCCCTCCCCTTTCCCTTCTCTTCTCCGAAAAAAAAAATGGAAAAATTAAATTTTTGGAAACGTTATGGTGATTATAATGATAAGAATGATGATGATAAAAAAAAAAACAAAAATATAATTTTGTCCAGGAAACAACCAAGTCCAGCTATACGCCTGGACATTACGTTGGAAAGATATAAAACAAACCGTTTTTCAATTCCGACATAATTAAATCATAATCCTTAGATTGTTAAACGTTTATAAAAATCGGATTTAATTATGATTGTTTTTTTCTCGAATATGCACAGGAATACTAATATGGGATTTTACGTTTCCGACCTTTCTTCACCCTTTCTCGTCTTTCCGTCGTTACCGGTTTCCGGTTTTTGTTTTATTT